>NC_037676.1:79558-311358 GCF_003255815.1 Theropithecus gelada
AGTTAACTGAGGCAACACGGGAACAAAATAATGGAAATGTCAGTGAATCTGCTCCACCTGCTGAAGAGCTGGGACTAATGATGAAACGGAAGGTATCCTGGAGAACGCAGCAGGACCCCAGACCCCGAGGACAACCCGGCCCTCTCCCGCGGACCACCCCAGGATCCTTCTGCAGGACAGTTAGTCGTGGGGCCAAGGAGTGGTTTCCAAGGAATCTCAGAGGTTCTCAAGGTCTTCAAAGTTTAATGGGAATTGAATATTTGCATCTGAGTCCCACGAGAACATTAAAAGTCAAATTTTTCCTTTCTACTAGAATTATGAGCTTGGGGCGGCGGCACTGGCTGTATCTCATGCTCATGAGATGTTTAGAGGCAGTCATGCGTCTCATGTGAATCATTTTAATAATGAAAGAAGTGCTTGGGCCCTCGATCCAGGATCACAGACCCCACCACCGAGGGTCTAAACCAGGACAAGCCTCAGCCTGGAATGGCTGGTGTCCGTGGGGGCTAAGAGGAGCACCAAGGAAACGCAGGGGCAAGCCCCAAGCAAGCTCGGCATGTCATATGCCATGCAGTTGGCATCAGCCACAGGGATCTTTTCTTTTTTGTTCAGGAAGGAACATATTAAAAAGCCCGGGGCCCAGGTCCTGGACTCCTCAAAGCTCCCCACAGAGCCGGGTTAATTGGCATCTTCCCTTATGTTAAAATCAACTATATATGGCTGCTGAGGGCATCTCAGAGCAGGTGCTTTCTTGCTGTCTGGGGAAAGCAGGAATTCCAGGCCTCTGCCTTCCTACCTCCCCAGAGGCTCTGGCCCAGGTGAGCTCAGCTTCTCCCAGGTAAGGAGACCAGATCAGCTTCCCAAATGCCCCTCAGGTCACACAGGAGTGGTACAGACCCTTGTACCTTGGCACGAGCCCTCCCAGAGGCAGAAGCCCAGCCCTGTGGCCCCGGCCTGGCAGGAGGCAGCTGCTGGGGCCCCTGCTCAGGGTTCAGCACAGCAAGGTCCAGCCACACCGGGTGAGACATCCACCAGCCGGCCATTCGTCTTTAACCTAAAACAGACACAGGGATTCGGCAAGGGGTTCCTTCCCCTGACAACCCCCTTCTTCCTGTTATCATCTCTCCCTCCTGCCCTGTCATGGCCACCCAGCACTGCACCCAAGTCCTGACTCCCAGTTTCACAGGGAATCCAAGACAATTATGATTTTCAGAAACTGGGAGCTACATAGAAAGTGAGTTGGTAAAGCCAGTGTCCACTGATCCTCCAACTCCACACAACGGAGAGCAGTCCTCAGGATAAAACCCATGGGGCGGGGAAGACGTGATCAAGGAGGGCAGGACAGATGAGCCATAAATCGGGTGGTTCGGAGAACAAGGCTACATGAACACAAAGCTAAAGTGCTCAGTGGCTGGAAGACAAAACACAGGAGATAGATAAACATTGACCGTTTCAAAGGAAGAAAGTCTCACCGTTAAGAGTCCACCAAGATTTAAGTTCTCGAGTCAATGTATCAGCACAGACTTCTTATAATGCCTGAAACTTGGGACAGTCAACACATGAATCAGTTCTTCCAAGTCCATCGTTTTCTTTGATAAGCCTCTTGATTCTCAGGCTGGTTTCAAAGTAAGCCCTTCTCTGATTGCTGATGACTCAATAATTAACATACCTGAAAACACATTGACTTCCAAACTAATCTGCTAACAAAATATTAATTACTACACTGGCTGCCATCCACAGAAAAAATACAATCACTTTTTCTGGTTGTAAAAACATTAAAATTTGAAGGCCCCTTGGCCATCTGAACAGCCCCTGCTTTTGGCAAGGGCATTCCAAAGCTGATCAGAAAAACTAGTCCAGGCCATGACTGGTAGGGGGTTGGACTTGCCTCATCACCCCAATCTCCCCTTCTGGAACTAGACAGAACTTAGACTCTTAGTCTGATGGGAAACATTTACAATCTATTCTCTCCGAAGCTACCTGGAGGATTCCCTCCACGTGACTAAGCCTTGGTCTCCACAACCCCTTATCTTACAACTATCTCAATCAACTGTCAATCAGGAAATTTTTGAGTCTACCTATGACCTGGACACCCCTACTACTTCCAGTTGTCCCACCTTTCCAGATCAAACCAATGTACATCTTACATTTATTTGATTGATGTCTCATGTCTCCCTAAAAGCTACAAAACCAGGCTGTGCTCCGACCACCTTGGGAATACATTCTTAGGATCTCCTGAGGGCTGTATCATGGGCCATGGGAACTCATTTGGCTCAGAATAAATCTCTAAATACTTCAGAGAGTTCTACTCTGCTGACATGGTACCTTTCATGGGTATTCATCTGGGGGACTCACAATCGACTGGAGGCAGCAGCTGCCCACAAAAATCTCTGCTGGATTGAGCCTCTGGCACGGGGACTCCAACCCCTGAAGCAGCAGATCTCCCACATCCCATGGCCTGATAGACCTGCACCTCCAGGGCTTCTCATTTCAGTCTCAGCAACAAAGCAACCAAATGTGATCATCACCGAATATTCCTCGAGGCTTTTGGCTGTTGCTTCTCCCCAAATTTACTCTGAAACCACAATGGGAACACTCGATACAGGATGGTTCTCAGTCACTGACCCTCCTGGTAACACACTGTCTCCAAGGCCCTTTCCTGCCAGTCACAACTTCCTTCGAGTCACGTTCGAAGGCCACCTCCCCCAGGAAGGAAACCTCTTCAATCTAGCAACCACAGCTCCTAGTCCCATCTAGAGCTTGTCTGCCAGGAAGGGAAGGCTCCTCATTCCAGAGAGAGCAGGTGCCACAAACTCAGGGTTTTAGCTATTGTGAAGGCAAACGCTCATGAAATCAATACACTTTTTCCTCCTTGGATAACTGAAGTTTCCTCTTCTGGAAGTTCAGCCAAGGCCATCTGCATGAGTCAGGAGCGCGACGGCTCCAGTCCCTCCCCTTCGGTGTCAGCAGTGTGGCTCCGCTCTGAGACCCTCCTGCACCAGCCAGGCCGTGCACCTGTTCCCACAACTGCTGTCAGCAGACTACAGCAATTCTAAAATAATCAGCAAGCTGATGTTCTGAAGGATGCCTTTTAAAAAAAAAAAAAGTGTGACTTTTACTGCATGAACTCAGCTACATCTTTTGCTACTCCAGAGGCTTTTTGTTTTGGTGTCTCAAGGTTCTCTACAATGATCCCGACAGTCAAGATTCCCAGTTACAGGCAGAGGGTTGGGCAGGCCGCATCTGATGTTTAAAACACGGAGGATCCACGTCAAAGGATTTTCCCTGTTCACCATCATCATCAGGACAAACTTTAAGCAGTAATAATCTCGTCTGGAAAACTGAGCTCACTTGAGAACTAATGCAACAAATGTGTTTGGCAAAGTTGCAGGTGGACATTTTACTGAATGAATCACTATTCCAAGGAGGATAATGGCTCACTATTTCAAAGGCATGTTTTTGTCAATTTTTGTAATTTCAGCTTCATGCATTTGAATCATGAAGTGAGATTTGTACCTGATCTATTACAGAATCTCTACAAAATAGACAAAATTCCAATTCTGTACATTCACTCTCTTTTCCATAAGCATATGGATGGTCTATAGTTGGCATTCCAACAGGATTTCTAAATTAAAATGTCTTCTACTTTAAACACTACGTGTTAAACGTTACACATTCCATTGTTAAACATTTATAACAGGGTCTGTATGGCCAGTTTTAAAGATTTCTTCCTCACTGAAATCAAGTGTTTAACCAATAAATGCTCTACTCTAAAATATTCTAGAGACAGAGGTACATTTGGAGAGTGGACACACTCAACACAGAAATCCAGAACATCAAACAGGCACAAGCAGCAGTGAGGGTGGAAGGGGCGCCATGTGAGTGCCCCTAAAAACACACACAAGCCTGGCTGCTTAAAAGGAATGAATATAGCTCAACACTCCTAATGTGAACATTGACATGTCTACTGCCTTGCAGAATCCTCCTAGCTGAGATGCAGGAATCTTCCTTGGAGCCTTTTCTCATCTACACTGCCTACAGGTGCCCACTGGGCTCCCTGGGCAGTATCGTGTCTTTATTTAGAATATCACAGTATATGGAGGCCTGTTTAATCCCAAGTCAGAGCCTTATCATAACTTAGACACCATCCCTCAGGGGGCATGTGGGCCAACTTTGGCTAGTGCAGACTGCTCCACAGTGCCCTGCAGGTGGGACTTGGTGCATCCACACGATTTTAAGATTTGGGGCTGTCGTTTTCTGTAGTCACAGGTGAAGACTTATATCTTCATAATGACTGAAAGCAGCACGTATTTTTATGTTCCTTCTGTAATCGTTATAATAATGGCAACATTTCCCCGATCCTTAAAAAAGCCTCCTAACAGCAGTTGTATTCCACCCGCTTCCTTAAAATTCATAGAATTTACCAAACTAGGTGAAATCAGTCTTCATGAGAAAGTGACAAATCAGTGTTTGCACAACGGCATAGTAGCTGGGCATACAGTGTACATCAACATCCCAAACTGAGCACCCATCACAATTATTCCCAACTCGCAGGAAAGCTAGAAAAATCAGAAGGCTTCAGATATAATTATAAATGAAAATAAAAAGAAACCAAAATTTCTGAGGAGCACGTGTTAGACAAGCAAGGAAAGCCATTAACCAGTGCTGACTACATTGCATTTGATTACAGCAGCCAAAGACGTGTCCAGAGGAAAAGAGACTTTCAAAGATTAGTCTTTCGGTAACAATGGTTGCTTAACAAAGTCAGACTACTGGGCTGCACCAATCGTCAATTAAGAAGCAAGGCAAATGAGTGTGAGTCATTTTCCTTAATTCTTAATGTGTCAAAAATCCCAATACTGCTAAGGTCATTCAGGGAATCAGGACTGAATTTGAAGAAACTGAAGAATTAAAGTCTATGAATAACATGAATGGACCAATTATCTAAGAGAAGATTTCAAAGCTGAGAACACACTAATTCCACACAACCTGAAGTAGAATCTGCTAAGGTGTGTCATAACTAATAAAAAGACTTCAGGGAGCAAATTCTCAGACCCTGTGAGAATATGAAGTGTCTTAGTCCATGATGCTCCGTTCATTACTCACTGGCAGGCCCTCGGGGGAGAACGTTCCCCCTCTTGAGTGCGGTTGAGGCAGCAGCATCCGGGTGAACATCACTGGCTCTGTTGGACATAACCATGCTCATATCTCCTTGGTCTCTCTGACCCACAGCACCATCTCCTCAACCATGGATCACCCTCCCCACAACCACAGCCTGGACGCCACCTTGGGGTAGCCTTACTCACTTCCCCTCTCACCCACAGGCCTTCGCTACCTGACGTTCAAAGTCTTAAGAACCATCGTTCCACATGTTTTCTCCAGGAACAGGGATAAGTCTATTACCTGTTATTCCATCTCAGCCAGTAGCTGAGGGCCAAATGCAGCAGAGCTAAGTGTGTCCACGCAGAAGTTGAGCAACTGTGTTCTGATCCCAGTTCTGTCACTCAACTCTGCGGCATTTTGCCTGTCTCCTTTTGGCCTCTGTTTCCTCATCTCTAACATGAGGTAAAAGAAGTTCCCGCCTTAGCAGGTTTCTATAAGGACTCAATGAGCTAACATACCTGAAGTACTCAGCATAGCGTCCAGCAGACACTAGACACTGCACAGAACTCACCCTACTCGGCCGAACACCAGCCACCTCCACTCAGTGCTCTTCCCATCTCAGAGATAAACACATAACATATGAGCAGGAAACTGGAAAACAACAAATGTCTTCCCAACGTGACTTCCTAGAAAACTCACTCAAATGTACAACAGAAAGAATCAGTTACAAATCAGTTAGAATCAGTTAGAAAGCTTTCCATGGAGCCCAGACCACCCCTAGGTCAGTATCAGGGCCTCAAGAGAGCACAGACAGGAGAACACGTCCATTCCATCAATAGACCAGGTGCCAACATCCTCTGTACAAAGCATCATGCTGGCATTTGTACGTATGCAGCGTTTAAGTACCACCCTTCCACAAGTTTAAATTCAGCTGAAGAAACCACATGAGACTCCTAAAAACAGGAAACAGTATCTGAGTTCTTTTTTTTAGGCCGGGCGCGGTGGCTCACGCCTGTAATCCCAGCACTTTGGGAGGCCGAGGCGGGCGGATCACAAGGTCAGGAGTTCGAGACCATGGTGAAACCCCGTCTCTACTAAAAAATACAAAAAAATTAGCCGGGCGCAGTGGCGGGCGCCTGTAGTCCCAGCTACTTGGGAGGCTGAGGCAGGAGAATGGCAGGAACCCGGGAGGCGGAGCTTGCAGTGAGCCGAGATCGCGCCACTGCACTCCAGCCAGGGGAACAGAGCGAGACTCCGTCTCAAAAAAAAAAAAAAAAAAAAAAAAAAAAGAAAGAAAGAATCAGTTACAAATCAGTTAGAATCAGTTAGAAAGCTTTCCATGGAGCCCAGACCACCCCTAGGTCAGTATCAGGGCCTCAAGAGAGCACAGACAGGAGAACACGTCCATTCCATCAATAGACCAGGTGCCAACATCCTCTGTACAAAGCATCATGCTGGCATTTGTACGTATGCAGAGTTTAAGTACCACCCTTCCACAAGTTTAAATTCAGCTGAAGAAGCCACATGAGACTCCTAAAAACAGGAAACAGTATCTGAGTTCTTTTTTTTAAAAAAAAAAAAGGCTAGAGAAACAAGTACACCCCTGTAATGCAGAGTCAAGCTTTGAAAACCACACATTTCACATGCAGTGAAACTGTCAGCAACTATAGTCAGCCCAGAAGATCCCTTTTCCATCTTAGCTCTTTTTAAACAAGGCATATGAAGAGCAATCAGCTTTTCCAATTGTAAGAGATGGCATTTTCCACAGACCAACCTAACTTCACCTAGAATTTAAAACGACGGAAATCACATGTGCTAAAGGAATGAGGATATAAAATCGTGCATTTCCCATTTGCTACATGTAAGCTTAGTTTTAAAAGGCATATCAAATGCACTTAAATTTCAAACTTCTGCAGTTGCCCAAAACCCAAGCATAAAAATGCGTGCTTATGGTCACAAAACGGAGTCAAGCACAGTAGGGAGACTAAAGCAGGAGTTACCCTCCCAGGCTGGCACCCTGCTCCGAGGTATGCAACAGTCTAATAACCAAGTTCAAGGGTGGAAGGAAACCACTGACCAGCACTTCACACGCTGGGAAGCGGGCAGGGCCATATGGGCGCCCAGCTTTGATTTGCTGTTTCAGATCCACATCACCCGCTCTCCTGCTGGAGGCAGCACCTTGGACTCCTGCAAAGGCTGGCATTCAGACGCTGTGGGACCCTGAGGGAGAGGGGCAGATTCCAAACCCACCAGAATAAAAAATAAAAATAAAAATTAACCTGTCTCAACACTGGGACAAGCTCTAAGAATGGAAACCTCTAAAACCAATGCCTTATTTTAGGACTTTCTAAGATCTTCAGTCCAAAAAAAAGTAGTAGCTTACATTTCAGAGTGTCTGAAGAAACGTAATTTTTTTGCCCATTTTTAAACTAATTGTAGTTATTATTTATTAAAAGCCTGGCAAGCAATCTGACCAACACGCTTTTTCACATGACCCTCGCGGGGTAACCGTGCCAGGCCTTCCTCAGGAGCGGTGTTGCTGCTACCAGTTCATCTGGTGCATGTGCCACTGACCGGCCAGAGGCTCCACCAAACCCTGGAGCGTTACAGTTGCCTTTCCTCTCGGCGTAGCACGCCACAAACAAACAGCACCAACACGCCGCACACTGATAGTTTTACAGTTCACACTTCGACTTTGATGCTTACACATTCAGATAGCTCAGGCAGCAAAACAGATGACGGTGCTGAGGAAACAGGTGTCAGCACCTTCTCCTGCCCTCTCCAGAGGCGAGGGCCCGTGGGCCACGGCACATAGAAGCCCAGGCTTTCTTCATAGCAACCCCTGGCCAAGATTTCTTGAGTCTCTCGCATGGAGGCAGTGCTTTCAAAGACAACGGCAGCACCCCTGAGGGTCCCAGTGAGGTGCAGCCATGGCCACAGGCACCACGCAAAGTGGCATCTGTGACTGCTGTGATGCCACAGAGACATCTCATCCACAACAAGTACTGCCTCTGAACCAAGGCTCGGACAACAGAAACCCCATTCCATAAACCATCAATGGCTGAGGAAGCCGTCTCAGAACTGACGTTCCAGGGGCGCAAATCTCTTTGAGATGCACTGACCTATTCAGAAAGGGAAAAGTAATTCTTTGTAATTGGAAAGAAGCTAAATGTTAAGACTCACTTGCTTGCACAGAGCCCAGATCAGCATCATCTGAGTCTGGAATTACATGTGTCCAGCGCCCCATCTTAGAGCCGCCAAATCAAACCCAACTCTGGTGGAAGGAGGACAGGCACCATTATTTGAGGTGGGGAGGTTTGTTTTGTTTTTTGAGACAGTGTCACTCTGTTGCCCAGACTGGAGTACAGTGGCACGATCTGAGCTCGCTGCAACCTCCACCTCCCAGATTCAAGCAATTCTCCTGTCTCAGCCTCCTGAATAGCTGGGACTACAGGTGCACACCACCACACCCAGCTAATGTTTATGTTTTTAGTAGAGATGGGGTTTCATCGTATTGGTCAGGCTGGTCTCGAACTCCTGGGTCTTGTGATCTACCCGTCTCGGCCTCCCAAAGACAGGCACCTGTTTTAACAGCCACCTCTGCTCCCAGCCACTACACAACTGAAAGTTAGCAGATAATTACCTGAGTTGTTGATTCTCTTCATCAGAAAAGACTTCCTAAATCTGAATATTTCTGCCAAACACTCTCTCCTCTGCTTACAAGCCATGAGCATGATATAGAGAAGTTTGGTTTTGTTTTTCTGTGACAGAGTCTTGCTGTCATCCAGGCTGGAATGCAGTGGTGTGATCTCTGCTCACTGCAGCCTCCACCTCCCAGGTTCAAGGGATCCTCCTGCCTCAGCCTCCAGGGTAGCTGGGATTATAGGTGGGCACCACCTTACCCCGCTAATTTTTAGTTGAGACAGAGTCTTACCACGTTGGCCAAACTGGTCTCCAACTCCTGACCTCAGGTGATCCACCCGCCCCGGTCTCCCAAAGCACTGGGATTACAGGCATGAGCCACCACGCCTGGCCGACAAGTGTTTGACAGAGGCTGAGGGGAGGCTCCCGTCTCATCCTGGGACATCCACGTCCCACCCAACTTCCCACAACGACTATGACACTCAAAGCGTCACAGCAAGGGCAGCTGCATCCCCGCAGTTCTCTGCACTAACGCTACAGCTGTGTGAGCTGCCACAGCCCTGGAGCTGCCACTCAGCCTTATCGTGCTGGCACAAGCACAGCAGAAACTACCAAGGCCCCAAGAGGGAGGAGTGTGGTCCAGGGGAGTGAACCAGGAGGAAGGAGTGCGGCCCAGGGAGTTAACCAGGAGGGAGGACTGTGGTCCAGGGGAGTGAACCAGGAGGCTCTAGGGGTAGCAAGTTCACACACCTCAAATACCTCCCACATCCTTCTGCATGCAGGGAGGGGATGGAAGTCACGCAGAACCTGCAGCGCTTTCTCCTTGCAAATGAGTGAGGATACCGACTCATGCATGAAATCAGAGCTAAAGTTCTACCAAGGTGGGGAGACACTGTTCAACAAGATTCATAGACCCAAATAGGAGCAAAAAGAAACCAATCATACGAGATCAGTGGATGGAAAGGGATCAGAAATTTAAGCCTGTAACAAGCTTTCAGAAAAACTTCACTTGATCTGCAAGATGGCTGCAGCTCTGCCTGATCATTTCTGAAAATATCTAACCCATGATGAGCCATCTTGGAGCCGTTCGAGAGGAGTAACAAAATCAAAACACCAAGGCATGCTCCGTATTCTAGATGGCCTGCAACATTACAGAAATGGGCAGCGGTACCAGAGCTTTCAAATTTGTTTGAAGTAAATTCCAGCATAAGGGCAGCATCTTCCTGGCTGAAGCAATGAGGTGGGCTCCTGCTCACTGCATGGGAGACCAGCTTTCAGGTAAGGTGCTGTCAAGGGTCTGCAAACCATGATCCCCGAACAAGCCTTGGCTAGGGAACCAGAAGTGATTTTTACACTTTGAAGTTTTAACAGAAAAAAAATATGCTGAGACTTCTGTGGCCCACAAAGCATAACGCATTGCCTACCCTGCCCTTTACAGGAGTCTCTAAGCTTTTGTGTCAGTTACAAAGTGTTTCTATAAAATAATGTCACTGATTCTTAAGCATGTCAGGAAAAGTCACACTTCTGAACAACACTCAATGGAGATGTACCATCCTGTGTTTCACAGATTTTAGTTTTGTAAAAGCCAAAATAAGGGAGATAATTCAGCTAAGTATTATAGTAACACAATTTGAGATATAAAGTGATGTGTGACAACAGAATAATTGGCATTCCTGTGAGACAATAAACTCTCAAAGCCAAACACAAAATAACAAACCAAAGCATGTTTTGGCCTCTCAAAGTGATCAGTGAAATTGGGAATAACATTCAGTTAAATGATACTTCAAAAAAAAAAAAAAAAAAAAAAGCAAAACCAAATACCACTACATCATCACTCCTTAAGTTTACTTAACTACTGCTGCAAAATAAAGTGGATAGACTTGTTATTGCAGGGTAATAACCGGCCATCATCACCATGAAATAGACTGCTGTGCAGGCTCAGGCCCTCCTGCCCACAAAGGCAGGGGGAGGGAGGAGAAAAGATGGCCAGAAAGAAAGGGACAGGGCAACCATGACCTAGTCAGCAATTGTACCCTCCCATCTTTCTTCTGGAC
The DNA here is from genome assembly GCF_003255815.1 of Theropithecus gelada. Classification (NCBI taxonomy): domain Eukaryota; kingdom Metazoa; phylum Chordata; class Mammalia; order Primates; family Cercopithecidae; genus Theropithecus; species Theropithecus gelada. The sequence goes on from NC_037676.1 coordinate 90,358, forward strand.
TTAAAATTTTGCAGCCATTTGGGTTTACCTTCCCACGTCCATAAGTCAGCAAGTTCTGGAAGCCAGAAATCTACAATGCTTCCAGCAGCCAACTCCTCTCAGCCTTCCCCCATGTTTTAGGGTCCCATCAGCTCACACCTGGATAGTATCAATGGCCTCGGAGCTCCAGCCAAACTTGCACTCCACAGAAGGAAGTATGCCAAGAGCCACTCGAGCTGCCACTGCCATGACCAAAGGCTTTCAGAGACAGTCACAAGCACTGCACAAATCCATGTGGCTTCACCAGGCACAAAGCAGCTCCAGCATTCCATCCAGCCTGCCGCTGCCACCATAGCTGTGAGTCTATGTTGTGTCAGGAAAGGAGGGAAGACACCATGTAGATCATCTCATTTAAGCTGTGTCACAAGGTGGATTTTGTCATGCTCATTTTATGGATCAGGAAACAGTTTTAAAGAGGCCAAGCACAGGGCCCTGCTGACACAGCAGCAAGCCCCACAGAGGCCTGGGCATGACCCCCACCCCACACACTCCCTGCGTCCTGAAGTCCACTCCTCCCCCATGGTAGCCTGATCCTGGGTCTGTCTGAATTGCTACGATTCCTAAGACATGACCCACGTGTACCCACCTCCTCCTTTATCTGTTTCCCGCAGCCCAGAGGCATGTGGTCTTCCATCCAGCCAGACATCACACTTCAGCACCCACACCTGACACCACTTCAGCCAAAAGCTTTTCTCAAACCTCCCCCACCTGTGGGTCACACAGGTCTGCACCTATCACCTTTCTCCCACGAATTCTCACGTATTCCTGTGTAGCACCATCCAACTGATTATAGTCTGTTGAGAGGAGGAAGCTCTGTAGATAAGTCCACATCCTACTTTGCTCCCAAGCACACTGTCTTGCATGAGGCAACCACTTAACAGCAAATTCATTTCAGCACATTTCCATTTGAAGAATCGCAGAGCATAGAGCTCTGGTCATAATTAAAAGCGTGTTTCATTCGTCATTGAAATTCCATATACTGCTGTAATAGCAGCACCCCCTCCTTGCCAGGCTCTGCTCAACGGACATCATTCTTCCAGCACACGACTCCCATTGAAGCCCCAGCAGCAAAAGCCCTGCAGGCTTCCCAGCACCTAGGGCTGCGGCTTCCAGGCTGGGCCGGCACTGGCCTAACGACACGACGGGAGTGGTGTCCCCAACAACTACAGGATCGGAAGCTGGCCGACTGCTCTGCAGAATGGAGACATGTTAGTAATCCCTGACATTTCCACTGACAGGCTGCTCAGCTAAACTGGGAAATATCCACAAATAGAAAGAACCCATGGGGAGGAGTACTTTTCTCTCCAACCTGGCAGCAAACGGTGGCTGTGCAGACGACCTCCTCGGGATAACCGTCAACTGCATCTCAGGTCAGCAACAGCCCCGCTGAGGGCCAAAAACTCAGCTCCCCCCGGCCCTCACTTCCTAAGGGTCAGCCCTCCCAGGCCACCTCTCCTGGAAGATCTGACGCACCCACGAGGGTCAGGAACCGGCTCTGGGACTCATTTCCTAGGATCCTGCCCACCGCCCTCTCTCTTCTTCCTCCTCCATCTCCCTCTTCACTCCCATCCTCCCTCCCCCTTTCACTTCCCTTCTCTCCTTTCCTCTCCTTCCCTCATTTCCTTTCAGCCCTCACCTTCTTCACTGCACTTCCCATCCAACTCAGCTGACACATTCTCAGGTCGGTAGAGGGTTTTCTTTCACTCTATTTTTGTATTTCAATGATCATTCTTAATGAACAGAAACCTGTTTCGGACCATGTGGATGCCACATCATAACTAACTGCTGCACCGTGGCTCCATGTCCACTCAGTGTCCTCACGGCGCAGGTGCCCCGCAGTATGGCTGTGACCAGGGGTAGCAACATGGGACATAGGAGAGGTATCCCAGCCAAGAGGCCCTACAAAGCCTCCCCAACAAACCGGAGCAAGGCCCAGGGCGGTAGGGAGAGCGCCGTGCTCATGATGTAAGCAGTTCAGCTTCCGCAAACTGTCCGTCGACTGCAAATTACTTTGTTTCCATGGTTACAAAAGAACCATAAGCATTCTGAAATATGTTCTTGGCTTCATGTTTGCAAAATCTAAGCAATATTATAAAAACCACTGAAATCTGCCTGAGGCTCTAGGGGTGTTTTCCTCTCTGAAAGGAGCCCCTTCCGGGACTCAGGATTGAGTGACAGCCTTCAAAATCACGGTTATCCTAGTGGTAACAGGGAACTCCTCAGCCTGCCAGGAGCTGGGGCCCTCGACAGCCTCACGGGCTCCACACGCTAGTGTTCTAAGGATCACACATGTGCAGATAGTAAAGCTTGCTGCACACACACCAGGTGCTAACAAGCCCCAGACGTCTCACTCATACTTGCTAACCAACATCTCTTCTCTCAGCCTCCACGGCGTTTCACACTCTGCCTTTATATAGAGATGAATGGTGCATCCTGAGCGCCACAAACTTGCAACTCCTTCCGGGCGGAGTCGTGCATCTTTCCATCACGGGGTCCTCACTCCGGCCGGCACAGGGTTTGCAGAGTGGGCGAGTCTAAGGTTGATGACACTTCCTCGATATTCCCCTTCACACCCCTCCAAAAACAAGAGTACTGCCAACTTCTTACCGAGGTTGTAATCAGGAAAATTTTTTCTCTGATTTTCACTTTTTAACGTAATGCTTGTGAAGAATGTGACTCTGTATGTACACTGTAAGCACCCACACTGTGAACATTCTGCTCTCCCATGACTGTATTCACAGGTCACAAGGAGGAAACTTCTCCATAGTAGCCAAATATATATATATATATTTAACATGACTTCCACTCATCCGAAAGTCACAGATGTGGTTTTTCCTTCATAAAAAGATCCAAATGATCCACAAGCCAGGTTTAATAAACACGTTGGTCCAGGTGGGACAATGACCCCTCAGTCTCCCTCCCCTCAAAGACCAGGGCAGCCAAGAAACTGTGCTCTCCAGTAAATGACAGCTGGCAGGATTCCCTAAATAAGTAGCCAGAAAATTCCCATCTCTCAGAGGGCGCCTTTTAAGACTCAAGATGTCCCCAACTCCCTGAATGTCCTACAAAGAACAGGGCTACCCAACTGAGGACTGAGGCAGTACACAATCATGTTTTTGGCCGGGCACGGCGGCTCACACTTGTAATCCCAGTACTTTGGGAGGACGAGGCAGGCAGATCACAAGGTCAGGCGATCGAGACCATCCTGGCTAACACGGTGAAACCCCCGTCTCTACTAAAAATACAAAAAATTAGCCGGGTGTGGTGGTGGGCACTTGTAGTCCCAGCTACTCGGGAGGCTGAGGGAGGAGAATGGCATGAAGCCAGGAGGCTGAGTTTGCAGTGAGCTGAGATCACACCACTGCACTTCAGTATGGGTGACAGAGCAAGACTGTCTCAAATAAATAAAATAAAATAAAATTTAAAAAGTTTTCAACAAATAGCATCGTCGACCACAAATGAGAGGTACCGTTTTCATTCTAGGAGGGAAACACTACAAAGCATGTACATTTTAGCCCTGTAAGTGAATTCTTTGGGCGTTCCTGTGTCTGCTGTCAAATGCAGCACATCACCTCAAAAGGCAAAGTTCTATAAGTCACATCCAAGGATGGGAAAAATCATTTTAAGTTTTAGCAATCCAGTAAGAACCTGATCAAGAGAAGTCTACTTGTTCCAGACTCTAAGCAGCAATATATTGCTACAATGTAATGAAAACAAAGGGATGATTAAGAAATTTTCAATGCTAATAAAAGACAAAATCGTAATTGGGTTTATTCTACTCCAGACAGAGAGCAGCCAGGCAGTTCACCCATACGTTATTATCGTTGCTGTTTTTCAGACAGGGTCCCAACTCTGTCAACAAGGCTTGACAGCAGGGGCGTGATCTCCACTCAGTGCAAGGTCTGCCTCCCAGGCTCAAGAGATTCTCTTCAGCCTCTGGAGTAGCTGGGACTGCAGGTGTGCAGCTATCATGCAGAGCTAATTTGTGCATTTTCAGTAGAGATGGGATTTCACCAGGTTGCCCAGGCTTGGTTCCCTGGGTCTCAAGCTCCCAGGCTCAAGCAATTCACCAGCCTCAGCCTCCCAAAGCGATGGGATTTACAGGCGTGAGCCATCACGCCCGCCCCCCCCCCCTTTTTTCCTCTCTTTTCAAGTGATTAATGTGCTTCAGAGTCTTGTAGGCATTAAAAAAACCAAAATTAACAAGCAAATTCTGTAAGGGAAAGAAACCATTAACACGTTTTACAGATCTCAAAACTCAAAACAAATGTTAAGAATAAAATGTATTTTATTCACAGAAGCAGCGTTCTTAAAGTTCTGTAAAAATGATACCATGGACACCACCACATCACAGACGAGCGTGGCAGGACTGCTCAGATTCCGAACACATTTTGAACAGTCCACCTGCCACTTTCTGCAATGGGAACACTTTATTCTGTCTTTTATTCAAATTAAATATCTTGCAAGGGAGTTGAAGAAAGTTGCATAGCAGATTTTAAAACTTCAATGCTTTTCTCAATTTTCGCCACATTCTGATGCATTTTACTGACTAAACGGCCAATAAGTTTAAAGCTTTTTGCATCAATAAAGACAATGCTCCTTTTAACAATAGGTTTTTTCCTATCTATACAAAGATCTGTAACTTAAGCTAGTAAACTGGACATTTCACAAAGATTTTGCACAATTCCTAGCACAGATTTTAGCAAAATAAAACGTTATCTTTCTGCAATTAAATTACCAAGCATAGGAAACTGCAGTTAAAATAACCGTTCCATTATTTTATATAAACACAAATGATAAAGTAGAGTATGCTTTGGAAAACAGTATTTCCATATGCTAACGATGAAGCAGAAGACAGTTCCTCAGCCTCATCTGACATTTGACAACCGAAGTACTCTGGCCCAAGCCCAGCCCGGTTAAACGGAAATGAGGTAAAAGGTGTGAGTGACCGTGGTGGGGCACTCTAATAGCCACAGTCCGGGAAAGAACAGCTAACATTTTTCTTCTATCATGGAAAAACTGAAACATACTCAAGAGACCTTGATTCTTTAAAACACAGTCTGCCCCAGTACTAACCTTAAGCTCCCATTCATCAAGATTGTGATAACCATAGAGGTGTTTATCCAGGCCCTCGAAAATCACAGACATGGTACATACACAATGTTTTCAAACACTCAATGCTGCCAATATGTTAAATGCACTGTGATACCGGAGGTCTTGTGCAGGACCAGAAGCGTCGCAGCCTGGTCACCTGTCCTGGTGTTCAATGCTTCGTATGTGCAAAGCCTGCTGTTACAATTTACTGAGCTGAATGTGATTCAGTTCATCACAGAAGACAGCTATGACATTTACTTAATTCCACGCACAGATTCTCAGGTTCACCTTCCACGAGTGACTGCTCTTGTCCATGAGACAGCGGAGGGAAAACCCAGGAAAGGTCTGGGAGATGCCACATGCTCACAAAGCGGTATCAGTCTGCTGGTTTTGGCTTAAAGGAAAACAGACATAGAAGAAACTAAAAGGGCTCACTACACCTAATATCACAAGGTTCTCCACTTTACCTCAGCCAAAAATAAAAGCAGAAAAGCAAAACACTCCAGGGCATGACTCCAGTGCTAATCTGAAACATGGCATATTTAGAAGACAAAGCTTACTGTGAGTGCAATTAACATACACATAAAGCACTGGTTTCACAAAACCCAGTCTTTGTGATTGCTTTCATAAAAAGTAAAATTCTCATGAGGATCGCATACATTAACTGATTTTCCAATGTAGGGACTGGTAAACTTCAGGGCATATGATTTCTGCCACACACGAGGGGAGCTGTGAGAGAGAAGAGCTAGGATCAAGTGTGCTGAAGCTGTCCTAGGACTGAAATTCAGTTTCTGCCAAAACAAAAACACAGGAGTCTGTCAACTTCGATAGCAAGCTCTGCTTGAGAGCCTCAAGATGTTCAAGTTGCAAAGGGGCTTCTCCCTGCTATGGGCACGCTGTCACGTTCCTCACACAGATGCTCTTCCTGCACCCGGGTGCCTGTCTCCGTGCTGCTCCTGAGGCCACACCTGTTGCCATCCAGTAGTGACCAGGAATTCACCTTTTTCCGGGAGAAGCAAACGCAGAATTCACACACTCCCGTACAGGTTTGCTAGCCGAGAATCTAACTACGCTGTCCGATTCCAGATGTGTTGGTACCAAGCAGAACGTCCGATGTCCAGCATTTATAAACAGTATCAGTGTGTTCTCTTGGGACTCCCAGGCAGCCGCATGAGGGAGGGAGCCATTTCCCTCTTACCCTGAGCCAAAGCAATGTTGCGAGGCAAACACCACAGGCCACATCACACTCGAGCACTGACTCTTGACAATTGCTCATTAGTGTGTTAAGAAGAGTTCGGGGTACAGGCGTCAGACAGGCCTGATCTCAGCCATGGGACAGCAGTGACTGCCCACAAGTCCCGTATCTAAGCCCCGGCTTGCCCATCCGGCCTTCCTTCAGGAACAATGCCCACCTCACAGTGCTGCCATGAACGCTAAGTCAGCACATACATACACAACCAAATTCATTTCAATTGGGCTTTCTACCCCAATTTAATACAACCAGGTGCTATCATTGAGACTGAATAACCAATATTAGAACAGAACGTCAGTCCAGGGATGGTGGCTCAGACCTGTAATCCCAGCACTTTGGGAAGCTGAGGTGGGTGGATCCCTTGAGGTCAGGAGTTGGAGACCAGCCTGGCCAACATGGCAAAACCCCATCTCTACTAAAAATAAATTATCCGGGCATGGTGGCACACATCCTGTAACCCCAGCTACTAGGGAGGCTGAGGCATAAGAATCACTTGAACCTGGGAAGTAGAGTTTGCAGTGAATGGAGATTGTACTACTGTGCTCCACCCTTTCAGCCTGGGTGACAGAGCAAGATTCTAATAAAAAAATAAAAGGTCAAGATGAAAACTGATTGCCAAGGTCCACATTCTATGTACTTAAAACATAAAATTCATTAGCTGGTACTTGATCAAGTTGTTTTCTACATTGCAATCTTGTATATCCTTCTAACACAGCTCAAAATGTTTACATTTGAGCACACCTCCAGTATAACAAAAAATAAACTGCCTATATTTCATAAATAAGCAAGTTCCAGTAAGACTGCATCCTGCTGTAGTTAATCCTTTGACAACGTAAAACTGAGCCATCCTGACACAGCACTGACACATGGTACAAGAATGACCTCCAATTAACTCGCTAGATTTAGAGAACACATAAATATAGTTTATCACTAATTCACTAGCGATTACAAGATTTTAAAGGAAGAAAATCTATCAGGACTGTAACTAGGAATAAAGGCAAAAATAAACATGAGAAATTAGTCACATTTAAATCAATACCCTTTCTGTGGGGCCGTAACAGTTTGCACACCTGTTGTGTATACTTTATCATGCTAAGCTGTCACCAAGCTCTCTATGAAGGTGGTAAGAGCGTCCCAAGTCACAGAGCCTCGTATTCCTATTTAAACCCTAAACAGCCAACACCACACTTGGCACACAGTGAGAACTCTGAAAGCTCTGAGGAACGCATGATGGGATGAAGGGCCCCAGCCCTGCCATCATCCTGCTGCTTATTAAAAATATAAAACAAAGCCCTGCCTTCAAGGTGCTCAGATCTAACTAGTACAAGCTTTTGCTTTTAACAAGTTAACTACGAATGATGAAGACTCTCAACAGCTGTGCGAAATGTAAGGCAACCTAATAAGAGGAACTTGGCTGAGACTAAACCCAGAGATGGTTTTTTAACCACAGAAGAGGAAAGAACTGAAGAACCTTACAGAAAGTTGGCAGCAATTTCTATTTCTCTATGGTAGAACCTGGAATTTACCTTTAGAGACAGACTGTCCTTCTGTTCTCAAAAATCAGATTATTCTTGCAATCCTCCATCAGGAGTAAAATTCCGAAAGGCATGGAAAACCAAGTACTAATTTTAAAACCCCCAAAAAAACTACCTATGATCTTAGATGTGAGATTTATTATTCTCAAATTCCAAATTTGGAAATATTTTGCACAAAGTCCTTATTTTCCCGGTTTACTTGAAAGCTCTCTATTCTTGTCCTAAATATCTACTTTCTCATCCTTCCAAACAGTACCTGAAGATGAACTTACATATCGTTTTCAACGTTAACAAAGAAGATACTACATTTGTAATGAACTCTTTATATTCACAACTCTAGGAGGGATTTTGCTACATCGTGAGGAATAACACAAGGCAGTAAATATGCCACAAATAAAGAACAGTAGAAAATGGACACATTTCCTGATGAGTGGCGATTTCTCATTGAGCTGTTGACAAAGTCATAATATGGAAAGTTAGACAGCTGCTATGTTCGTTCTACCTCACTTAAGTGACCGAGTCATTGTTGTTTCGGTTCCCTCTCTCGTCTGGGGATGAGACACACCTCACAGAGCTGTTTCTGATTTCAGGAACACACACATCAATGAAGTCATTGTTCCTAAATCGTTGCAAAGGGTATAGTAACCTACCAAATTTCAACTAGGTTGCAACAAACAACTGTTTTCATCCTACACTCTCCGGTGCCAGTGAAATGGTGCATTCTTGGATCCCTGCGGGAGCCCTATTCCTGGTGCCATAGAGCGCACACACATTTAGATCCACATAGTGTACGTATATGGTACACTGTAATACGTGTACATGCATAGAATATACACACATCCGAATACGTATAGTGTACATAAGTGCACTACATGCGTACAGAGTGCACATCCAGATCCATGTAGTGTACATGCATAGCGTATACACACATCAAAATACGTATAGTGTACAAACAAGTTCACTACATGTGTACAAGCATAGAGCATACACACATCCATATCCATATAGCATATGTACATAGGTACGCTAACATGTATGCATACGCATAGCATGTACACACATCTATATGCATACAATGTAAACAAGTATACTATATCCTGTATGTACATGCACATGGCATACACATACACATCCGAATGTACACAGGGATGCTATTTGCTATATATGTATACACTTGCATCTAGCGTACATTCTTATCCAATGTACATAGGAACACAACATGCATACACATGCGCAGTGTACACATATGCACATCTATACAGTGTACATCATTACACTAATGTATAAAGCATACAGTATATGCATATGCAATAGTGTACATACATATGCAGCATGTATACCAGAAATTTATTCAGTGTGCATAGTGTACATGCATGCTTCTGTGCACATATGTATATATACATGTGCACAAATAATGTGCACATACCCACATGGTGTATATACACAGGTATGTATATGGCATTAAATACATGCATGTATGTACACCTGCAGAACAGATAGGTGTCCAAGTAGTGTGCATATAACCATAGGTGCCCATAGTTACACACACACGTGTACATGCATGCCTACAGCATGCACGTGTGTAGGACACATATGTAGTGTACATACTTATACATTGTAAATACATGCACAGTGGAAATACAAGTAGTATGTATACACCACATACACACGTGTACATTTATACAGTACACATATACTGAGACCTAGAACGGGTCATGAGTATTAACACTGTGGAAAGCCTTCCGGTTCTACCTAAGTGAATTTTTTTTCAAACTATAATAGAACTCATACAAAAAGGGTTTTAAGGAAATTAATGAATACAGCTAGTGATAAAAACAGCGGGAAAGGCACAACCACTTTCCCTCAGAGCTCTGGGCCTGACCGTGGAGGTTCAGAGGTTTCCTAATGCAGTACACGGCAGGACTGACTCATGAGGAAGCGCTCCTTAAAAATGAGAAATGTGTCCTCATGTTTTGGCCTTTGAGACAAAGCCTCTTATTTAATCGAGTTCTGAATGAATTTGACTCACGGTACTCTGGCAGATTCTTCATTTTCTGGTGAGACGGACGAATGTCGCAGGGTGAGGGCAATGCCAGCCCTTTCAGGGTCAGCTTTTCGAGGAGCGATATCTGGCAGAACACAATCCAACACCATAGTAGGATCACCCACCCCAGCCACTTAGACGCTTTCTGGTACTCTACTTGTTTCCCTTTCTTGAATTCAGCTGTGAGAAATAAAACCCAAAAAAATCAAAACCAAAAACAGCCCACGTGTTTGTATGTCTGAAAAGTTAATACATCCACATCCAACTTTCTAAATGAGAGATGGCAGGTATGATGGTCACCGAACAGTGGCCACTGTTTACAAAATACAGTCTTCTGCAAATATGAACGAGTTTCCAGGAATACAAAAGTCAAGGGAATTTACTTCACATATTAAAGCTGTCAAGGGCACTCATCAAAAATGTAGAGGGGTTTTCTTTTAAAGTTGTTTTTGAAGATTTTTAAGTTGCAATACTTAAAAGCCTCTAGAAAAAGAAAGGATACAGGTATCTGGAAGATTTATACTAAATGATTTTAATGTCTTTTTGATAAAGTTAAATGAGGTCAGCCTTGAAGTAATGGTTTCCACTGCTCTGAGGCTGTGGATGAAATCCACAACACCACAAGACAATTGAACCAACAGCAAGGCTGCACACACAGGACGCAGGCAGTGAGCCAGCCTGACTAGTTGTCAGCTTCTGGGTCAGTTCTACCCAGGCCCCACTGGAGATGAAAACCTGCCCTTTAGAAGCCTTCCATCCTCCATCCTTCAAAATCTAATCCTCTCCAACTGAGGCCCGAGTCCAAAAATCTACTGACATCTTAGCATACATTAGGTCAGCTGTCCCCAGCCTTTTTGGCACCAGGGATGGGTTTCATGGAAGACAATTTTTCTGGGGGGTGGTTTTGAAATGCAACTCTTCCACCTCAGATCAGGCATTGGATCCTCATAAGGAGCACCTCCGATATCCCTCACAAGCAGTTTACAATAGGGTCCCAGCGCCTAGGAGAACACGCAGCTTATGAGAGGGTCCCAGCGTCTAGGAGAACACGCTACTTACGAGACGGTCCCAGCATCAAGGAGAACACGCAGATTACAATAGGGTCCCAGCATCTAGGAGAATCTAATGCTGCCGCTGATCCAAGAGGAGGCAGAGCTCAGGCGGTCATGCTCACTTGCCCGCCACTCACCTCCCGCTATAACCCCGGTTCCTAACAGACCATGGAGCAGTAGCACTCTGCAGTCCAGGACTAAGCCCTACTGGCCAGCACACACACCAGCCTAGGTGGAGACATCACTCGTGACCCTGCTGGACAGGAAGGAAGCCTGAGGGCAGCTTCCTGACCAGGATGCCACACACCCAACCCAAATAAAGAGGTTCTCCATAAAAACCCACTGTACACTCAACAGAAAACAGAGCCACACCTGGGCAACATAACAAGACCCCATCCCTACAACAAATAAAAAATTAGCCAGGCATGCGGGTGCACGCCTGAGGTCCCAGCTGCTTGGGTAACTGAGGTGGGAGGATCGCCTGAGCCAGGGAGGTCCAGGCTGCAGTGAGCCGGGATCACGCCACTGCATGCCAGCCTGGGTGACAGAGCAAGACCCTGTGTCAGAAAATACAAGTAAACTAAAAACCAACAGAAACTGGGTGCATTTAGGGTGGAAGAAACACCGCAGGAGACTAGAGAATGGCATGATAGGGTTTCTATCAGGAAGAACAGCGTGTCTCCGAACCAAGTGTTCACGCCCTTATGAGACCCTGTGCTTGGGAAGCACCAGCGAGGCCACGTGGCTGGCCTCTTCCTGCTTTAAATAAAGTGGAACCAGACACTGTAATGACACAAAGGGGCTATGACAAAACCTGGAGGTTCTAACTGAGAAAGCAATTACATGTGTGAGTTCCTATGACATAGCCTCAAAACAATGGAAGGTAGGTACCATTTTCAAATATAAGACAATTTCTGCTGTCTATTCAAGGGTTATCTCTTGGGAAAATAGGGAAGACTAATTTTCTCCATAAACAGAACATACAGAGCACTTTGCCACACATAACAAAAGGTGATTTATGGCAGTTGCTGCATATTTTCACATGTATTACCTTTTGGGCATCTTCTAGGTTTGCAAGAGCCAGTGACTACTTTTATTCCCCACAGAACACACAGAAATGCATGAGCATATCTCCTCCAATGGAGCATCTACACTAATAGGAAGAAGAATGTTGTACTCCAAGTGTACCTGCAAACACGGTTTTCTTCTGAAAATCCAAATGCATGCAAAGCAAACACGGCATATCACTAAAGTGCACAGGAGAGCGGAGCATCTCTTAGTAGAAAGAATGTATAGGATAGCTAGTTGGGAACATTATTTTAAAGTTTGTATGGAACGAGTTACGCCCGGGGAGCCTGTTTGGTACCTCCATTAAAAGGCAATTCATTATTCTACATTGAACATTTACAGAAGGTTCACAGGAAGAAACCTGGAAATGGCATTCCCCTAGTGAATTTTCAATGCTCAGATTTCAGTATCGATACAGCTTTGTAAGCAGTCAGGAGAGGGGTGGCTCAGAGGCTGAAAGCACACAGGTCAGGGCCCTCCTGTATCCGACAGCCACACCTGGGCCTCACTTTCTGTACTGCCCAGGGCTGCTCGTGAGATTGTGTCGAAATGGATTTGTGCACACCAAACAACTCTCAGCAGGCGCTCAACAGCCAGAAGCAGTTCCACCACAGCCATCCCCCTTCTAACCCAATAGAGAATGCCTGATACAGAAACAGGAGGAACAGGTATTAAATGAGTTGGCAAAGCCAAAATCCACCCGATCTACAACTCCAAAACAAACATACACCACTGCCCAATATTGATGTGAGCCAAAAACATGGAAGTCCTGAGGGGCCCACACTGACCACAGCCAGACACTTCTGCAAGAACCAAGCACGTGCCTAGAGGTCACCCATGATGAGTGATGCCCAGGAGAGCAGCTTTAAGCAGAGACAAACGTGAAGGAGAGGCACAGGGGCCAGGGTGCTGGTTGTGCCCGTCTTTGTGACCTCACTGAGATTACTGACCTCTGGCCCTTGGTGTCCATCCTATGGAGGAGGTAGCCCCCAAATCCCTGCCTCCCTTCAGCACTGACTGAGGCTGCCCTGAAGTCTCTCCGGGGCTGAGACTGCTTCTAAATCCTGTTAACTGCACACCCACATAAAAAACAAAAAATATCAAGTATGCAGACAGGAAAAGAAAAATATGTGAATCCTCCCCTATTCAGTAGGCATTTAACACGTAACAGGAAAATTTGGATAGTCTTTAAACAACCACCAGCTTTCACGTCCTGTTGAAATATTTTAGCTAATCAGGAACATCTTTACCAAGCACCTGTGTTTTTAGGAAGTCAGTTGACAGATTCCAAATAACCTCGGAGCCTGCGACCTGACCCCCACTCACGTGCATCACCTCTCCAGAGGAACGAGCCCTGGACCCCATTCAAATGGTGAGGAACAGGAACAAGGGTACCTTTCCCTCAAATCCCTCAACACAAAACAAGCTCAACCCCGAGGAGCCCGGAGAACAGCGACGTTTGTTTAGATGCTTTCCCACTGACCTTGTCAGAGGGAACATTCCCATCCCACGCCGCCCAGTGTTTTACTCTCCCTGGGATACCAGAAGCCGTCAACCCTCAACAAGCTGGAAACAGAGGCCAAGCTGACAGGAGGCCTCTCTCCATTCCCTACTGAATTCGCTCAGGACACGGATGTTCCCAAACACACACGGCCCCAAGTATTCCACACCTGAAGAACATTCAAAACAACAGACGCTTCAAAGACGTTCCCCTAAAGAGAAACTCAGTTTCTAACTTCCCTTAGGGAAAAATATGAGGCCCAAAAATTTCCAAAAAATCAAGTCTGGGAGGAAAGCACTCATCTCTGGCAGTTCCAAAACCTACCTTCCTACAGGTGTTCAGGGATGTCCCCGCGCCAGCCCCGTCCACCCAGGACGGCAGCAGGGCTCAGGCAGCCAGCACCTGAGTAGCTGGCGAAGCAACCCCAGGGTGAAAACGCCATCCCAGGCACCACTTCCCGGAGCCCCTCAGCAAGAAAAACAGAGGCGGGACAGAGAACTGAGGGCTGACTTGAGGCGGGGGAGCCACAGACCCACACAGCTCAATCATCGGACACACTCTGCTGTGGACAGAGCCCAGGGAGAGGCCAGCACAGAGACCCTCGTGCTGGCTCCATGGGCCGGCGTCCTCCAGGGCTGCAAGTTTGTGATCACAGCTTCAGAATGTGGTTCCAGAATCTTCCGGAATCAAAAACACACCAAACTGTAAAGCTGCCAGGACAGCAGGGCCCAAGAGCAGGCTCAGGGGAGGACCACGTAGAAACCCCACACACAGCATACACGTGTGCATGCTTACTCCACACACGCCACCCCTTCACCCAATACTATACACGCAAACGCATGTATGCACTCCATACACACCCTCAAATACCCTCACCAAATGTGATGCGTGTACACACTCCACACACACCCTCAAATACATACAACACACACGAACACGCTCTACCCACACCTGCTAAATACACTCACCACACACGCACAAACGTGACACACGTGCACACTCATTCCAAACATCACACACCTCACCAAGTACACAGGTACACACACCCCCCAGTCCAGAACCTGCAGACTCCACAAGCTTTTGTTTCCCCACTGTTTCATCACATGAGATCCACACACAGGTGTCATTTACTGACATCTAACACCCGGGGAGGCCCTTAGGACTGCAGTCACAAGTGGGCTTCATTCAGGCATTCATCACCAGCCTCTTGAAGCCACCTCCTGTCCCCATGGGGAGCGGGGGCCGAGATCGGAGACGTCACTGGGCTTAGAGATCCCCAGGCTGGCAACCCAGCGAAATCAGGAGGGCTCGGCCATGGCCCTGGAGGGAGACGGGTACTGGCTCAGGTATGTGGAACACGAGTCCTCATTTCCATACAGTGCCACCTATGACAGCGTCAGGTGAAAGCCAGTGGTTTGTATTCCTGGGATAGACAGTCCTGGAATTACAAGGGAAGCTTATTACTCCTCCCCTCTCTGAACACATGAGGTCCATGGTCCCCTCACATCTAACCCTGGGAATCGGAATTGGTGACTCCTTGTTCACCGAGGACCACCCAAGAGGATCCATACACCTGCTGCAGCAGCAGCACCGCACCTGGTCCGCAGGGGAACAAAGCAAATCCCACTTTTTGACTAAAATTGGATTACCCCGACACTGGCAGCCTGCAGTGCGTATATCAAGCCCCCACATCTGTGCCACCTGCAAGAGGAACACGAGCCCTTAGCCCCACGTTCTCAGGATGGCCTGTGAGGTGGATGCTGGCACCTTCTCATCTCCCAGTGGAGAGGAGAGAAGGCCAGGGTTAGGGCTGACGTATCAGGAGGGTCAGGGTTCAAAACCCATCTGCCTCACAAAGAAGCCCTTACCGTTCAAGTGACTTATATCATCAACCTTAAAATGTACCACAGTTACCAGCAATTCTGGGACGTCATAAGCAAACATTTTGTTAGAAAGATTTGGCCAAATCTGCTTTCAAAATTCTATGTTATGAAATGACTCATGAAAATTTGAGCTATGAAATAAAGCACACATTTAAATGAATCCCAAAATGACTATCACGAAGGAAGTTTTAACTTGAAGTGAATAATATCCTCTAAATGACATCAGCCAGAATTATCTTCAATCATTACAGGTCCCATATGCTTAATGAATTTTACAGCATCATCTCAGATATGAACTTAAAACCATGAGCTGAATGCACATTTTAGCACAACCCAAGCTCTGCTATAATGAGCAGCACAGGCGTCTCTGGAGAGGATTTTAACTGGGACTACAATGCGCACGATCATGGTAAGAGGTTTCATGCTGGCTGTTCTCCAAAGTGGAACACAGAGAAACACCACTAACCTCGAAGACACCTGCTGCTTTGTAACGAGACAATGAGAGACGATGTGGACAGAATACTGTAAATATTTGAAAAGGAGAAACAATGCAAGGAAAGAATGTTATCCGTTACCCTTTACATTCTTAGAAAAAACCAATTTCTCCTTTGGGATGATTTTTAAAAAATGACATTTCTGGATTTTTTTTTTCTTTCTGAGACAGGGTCTCAGCTGTGTCACCAAGTCTGGAGTACAGTGGAGAAATTGCAGTTCACTGTAGCCTTAAGTGATCTTCCCACCTCAGCCTCCAGAGTAGCAGGGACCACAGGCACACACCACCACACTCAGCTAATTTTTCTGTTATAGAGATGGGGTCTTGCTATGTTGTCCAGGCTGGTCTTGAACTACTTGACCTCAGGTGATCCTCCTGCTTTGGCCTCCCAAAGTGCTGCAATTACAGGCATAAGCCAGCGTGCCCAACCTTTATCTTAATTCTGTAACAATTATGCCGCATTCAGAGAAAGTACAACTAACTAATGAGAAGAAACTTGGTGAAGCAACGTTGATATGAAAACAAAATGGTAACAATTCCTCATTTTTAAATTTGAGTTTGAATATTTGTTCCATTCGTTCTATGCCACGTTAAATAAAAAATGAAATTGTTAATCTACCAAGCAAAAATGATAGCTCAAATCAGGGTTTACAAAGAAGTCCAATAGATCATGTTTTCAATTGTATGTTTATTTCTAGATTTTAAAAAGTCATAGCCAACTTCTACAGTTTTGTTGCCATAGACCCAAGATGAAATCAAAATGTGTGAACGTGTCTCAGGGTGCAGCAGGGAACCCCATGCCCACCAAGCACGCATACGCAGAAATATTTTGCCCAAATCTACTTTCCAACATATAATTAAAGAAGTCTCAGATATACTTTTCTCTCTCCCCACAAAGTATGTGAGGTAAAGTTTATCCTAGTATTCGATAAAAAGGCTCACGTGAAAAAGGGAACAGCGACGCTCAGGCGACCCACGCAGGCCCCAGCAGACGCTCCAGCAGAAGGGACGCGGCACAGGCAGGGCTGTGAGAGCACCCTCGCCAACCTCATGGTGCAAGCACCCGAGGTGATACAGATTCCATTCCCAGAGTTAGTGGGAAACTCCATCCTAGCACCGGGATGTTCTGCGTTCCTAGAGCTACCTGCTTTAAGATATGCATGAACTGTCCTTACTCTACACACGAGACTCACTAGGAGATACTTTCAGATTTAGCCTAAGCGCACGATGTTTTATCGGAAAATAGACATTGCAGCAAATGCATTTCTGTAAGATTTTCTACCTCTTTTCACTGGGGAAAAAAAACGGGTAACTTGCCTCCAACGGTTGGTGACAAAGCCGTTACCTTCAGACAAGAGTGCTGTGCACCCCGGGAACCGCTGCACCACGAGGCACAGCCGTGCACCCTGGAGGCAGGAGTAACACACCAGGCTAGCACAGGCTGACGCCAGCCCTCTTCAGAAGCAAGCCTATCCCTTCTTCCTCCCTCAGCCCCCAGCTCCCTCCAGGCCTCAGTGGCTGCTGACAGGGCAGAGGCCACAACTAGAGGAGGCTCTCAAACTCCACCAGGGACAGGAGCACTGGACGCTGGGAACTCCGCTGCTGCCCTCCGCGCCCACCTCCCTCTGGTCCGCCCTTCTCAGGAGCCACGTGTGGCCACTTTGACCCTCTTCCATTCTGTGGCTCCTACAAAAACCAGTCCAGCGAGTCCAGGCTGCCTCGCATGCCAGTGATGCCCGGCACAGGCCACACGTCCTTATCCAAGCTCCTGGGGCAAGAAGCGTCTTGCAATATTTCACTTTCTGGTTAAGCATCCCCAGCCTGAAATCCAAAGTGCTCCGAAGAGCATTTCCTTTGAGTGTCATGAGGGAGTTCAGAATGTTTCAGGTTTCAGAGCATTTTGGACTAGGGATGCTCAGCCTTAATTTGAACCTCTTCAAGGAAGCTACACTGTAGCCCCCGATGTCCACCCCACACAATCCCAGCACACCCTCTGAAGTCCTCAGCAACAGATTTTCTTTCTTCAAAAATAACCACAAGCCACATAAACTCACACGCAACCACCAAAGTGGGTTGTGGACACCTGCACAGACTGGATGAAATTTAACTGTCCCATTTTTGCCTGGGTAATTTAAAGTCATTCCTCAAAACACATCTGTTTTACTGAGTTGCATTTTAAGGTGAACACACACAAATCAATTTCAGGGAAACAAATGTCACTTTGGGCTCTGTGTGGTTTCTTGACTCCCGTGAATAACTCAGCGTTCACCCTCACTTCTGGCTGAGGGAGAAGATGCAAATAAATTTTTAAAACAAAGACATGAAGACAAGTTTAAGAAGGGTTTGAAAGGTTCCTCTTGTTCCCCTGGAGGGGAGAGGAGGATGCCTGGAAGGCTCACGGGGGACAGGAGCACAGTCTCCTCAGTGTGCCATGGACATCGCCTCGCTGAGGGGAGAACCATGCCTGGAAAGCTCACGGGGGTGGGAGCACAGCCTCCTCAGTGCTTTCTACACTCGGCAGCTTCCGAAGTTCCCGTGGAAGCAGAACGCGCAAGAACCGAGACTGGAACACCCCAAAGAAAGGGGATAAGGGATCAAAAAAGCATTCGCTCATTAACAAGGAGCACGGGCATGAAGCCACCTCAAAGAACGTGTGAAAAGTCACTCACAGGCATTTCAGAAAATAAGGGTAGTGTGAGATTGCTCGATCAGCTCAAACAGGCTGCCGTCCCTCAGGCCATGAAGTCCCTGAGATGAGCCTCTCAGTGAACAGAAGGCACTCGCATCTTTGCCAGAGAAAGTCCTACAAGCTGACACGTGACCTCATGAAACCTGGGCTTCAGCCCAACAACAGTGAGTCTGACATGGTACATCCCTCCAGATGGTTAAAGACCCCAGGGGCTCAGACAACCTCGAAGGGCTGTGTCTGCCCAGCCCTTTTCCAAGTTCTGGATGATTTTTCTTAATGTACTATAAGCAGCATGTTCCAATAGCAACATTAACTGGATCTGGGTCCTCTTAATTTTGAGATTAGAAACATACTTGGCCAGGCACGGTGGCTCATGCCTGTGATCTCAGTATTTTGGGAGGCTGAGGAAGCTGGACTGCTTAAGTCCAGGAGTTCGAGTCCAGCCTGGGCAACATTGCAAAACTCCCTCTCTACAAAAAATGCAAAAATAAGCCAGCCATGGGGACATGTGCCTGTGGGTCCTGGCTACTCAGGAGGCTGAGGCAGGAGGATCGCTTGAGCCTGGGAGGTCGAGGCTGCAGTAAGCCGTGCTCACGCCACTGCCTGGGCAACAAAAGTGAGACCCTGTCTTGAAAAAACCAAAGAGCAAAAGAATTATATACCCGACTAGGCCAAAATAAGAGGCCTGGTGGGACCACCTGAAATACACTTGCAAATTCTGGCAGGGCCTCCCCCGGCTTGATTTGTGGTGGGCATGGGACTGCTCTGAAGGACAGGACCCCAGGCCCCTTCCAAGACTAGACCTTACAGTACAATTTCCCCTTGCTGGACAGAACACTGGCCTTGGTGCCTGGGACACCCAGGGGCAGTGCCACCATCCCCAGGCCGCCATGGCACAAGGAGGCCCTAGCATCATGGAGCCTGGGATGTCCGTCAGAGCAGGGTCACTGACCTGAGGCCACCATGCCAGGGGAGCCTGGACATCATGAAGCCTGGGACATCCTGGGGCAGTGCCACCAACCCGAGGCCGCTGTGACACATGGGGGCCCCGGTGCCACTGAGAGGCTGCACAGCAAGTCCAAGCCCAGGCCAGCAGTGAAGAGGCTCCACACATCCTTTCCATCCCTCCAGCTGAGGCCACAGATGTCTCAGAGCAGAAAGTGCATCACCCTCAATGTCCATGGGTAAGTTTTTGGTCACAGAATCTGGAAGCATAAAAGATGGCTCTGGGCTGGTTTGTTGCTGGCTTGGGCCGGGGCTCAGGCTCCTGCATATGACCTGCCCTCTTTCCACACAAAACCTGGCTCACACCAAGCAGTGTCTAAGTCCTGGAAGACCTGCTAAACACAAGTGCAGATACGAAGCGGAGAAACGGGGACACCTGGAGGGGGCTGGGCTGTGCTCCAATGGCACCAGGGTTTCTCAGGAAGACCCTGGGCATTACAGGGTCCAGGGCATGGGCTTCCTGGGATCCAGGACATGGAACAAGAACCCAAGCCCCAGTCCTGTTGAATATGAATCAGCTAAGGGCCGATTCCCTCGGAGGGCTGAGCACCGTCCCAACAACACATACCACGCTAATAACAAGCCCGGTACGAGCAGGAGGCTGGTGATGAAGACAGGAGGACCAGATAAGCACTGGTGATCCTGACAGATCAGCCCTGGCACCGAACAAGGGGCAGACAGCACTGCCTGTTCCTGACGCATCAGCCCTGACACTGAGCGAGGGGTGGTAGCATGGTCTGTTCCCCTGCAGATGCAGAGGGATGTGAGGGGGGCACAGGCTGGGCTTGGAGGCTGACTCAACCACCTTCGCTTGCACTTCTGTTCCTCACCGGGAGGCGAGGCACAGGCAGCATTAGCGCTCACCTTGCCCCCGGGCTTCATTTTTTTCTGCTTATGAGTCGAGCTCGCTTTACATGAACAGGTATAGCTATAATAACGGTTCCCTGATTATTTCACTGCCTACATATAAAGGATTTTCAGAATTCACTTCCATTCTTAGGAAAGGGAGCCAACACCAGGCTGTCTTCCCTTAAGGTTTCAACCTTAAAATTTAATAGTACGCTTTAAATTGAAGATGAGTTCAGTCACATTTCCAAACCTCTGAAAGCACAGTTACTGGGAGGGAGTGGTTTGCAACACACAAAGGCAGCTCTGTAGAAGGGACCAGGCTGGAGGAGGGTTCAAACGTCAGTGCAAGGAGAAAGTCTGAACAAACGCTCTCCTGCCCTGCAGCTATCCTCTTCCAAAACACACTGGTTATCTGTCAGTTTAAAACAAGGCCTGGGGAGGGGGGAGGGGGGAGAGGGGAGGGGGCAGGCGGGCCTGGGAGGGTCACCTAGCAACCAAGCTCCTCACCCACACAACCGCACCACGCTGAGCTGAGCAGTACACACAAACACATTAATTCTCCCCAAAAAGAAGACGGAAGGCAGTACACTGCCACGCCAGGTGTCCTGCAGGTGAGAAGACTGAGGGGAGCCAGAGGCATGTTTAATCTTGCTTGCGTGGTGGAGGGAGGGGAATAACGCCGCTCTCACTCGAGTGTTGCACAATTCTTTCTAGCACTGAGCAGCAGAAAACAAAAATTGGCTCACCCAGGGAGGCGAAGTCCGGGCACCGGCCACTACTGAAGACCTCCCTTCCCACCCAGGGAGGCTAAGGCCAGCCTCGGCCACCACTGAGGGCCTCCAGGGCCCTTCCCACCCCGAAGGCGGCTGTGATCACATTTCCCATTGCACCAAGAGACCCCTGTATTGAGCACAAAACTTTTCAACATTCGCCTCAATAAGGAATCACAACACGGACATTCCCTCAATCCAAATGGCCAGCCCATGAAACAGACACGCAATCCTCATACACATTTCCTGTGGGAAAGTCAGTCCGTCCCTGGGGCCTTGCGCCAGGGGTGGGGAAGCATCATAGGGAGAAGCCCCAGACTGGCTCCTCCCCCTACAGCTCCTTTTCCCTCAGCCCCCCTCCCTGCCCCCTCGTAGCTTCAGAGGCTCCTTCCTCAAATTCTTTCCCCTTGATGAAGTCATTCATTCCCAAAATACAAAGCAAAGCCATGGGGGCTCAAGAGAAAATCCACACCGTGGCTCCTGTTTTAGATTCTCATAAGTTTGAGAATAACCAAGCAAGAATCTGGCATCTGAATGTGGTCTGAAGGCATCTGAGCACAATGCCCGGCACTGGCCCGGAGTGGATCATGGGTGTCTCGGACGTCTTCGTAACTCTACACCGATTATTTTGAAACACACTAGCAGAATAGAACCATGTGAATAGCTACTTCTCTGTTAAAAGTAGGAAAAGACTCCAAGCTGCCCTCAAGGAACATCCTTCCCACCAGGAGTTTCTGCATCAGCCTTTCAGGCACAGGCGTGGCCCTGGGGCCCGACTCCCTCATCCCTGTGTCATAAAGCAGCAAAGTGCTTTATGTAGGGAATACAGCAAGTGAAGGAGTCAGTCCCGCACAAAACAAGCTCCGGAAGCCACAGCCCTCTCCCAGTGTGGGAGCCAAGTCCAGAGACCTGGAAACCCCAGGGTTCCCAGGGAGGAGGGCAGAACAATGCCATTTCCTCCTAGTTTAGGGAGACATCACCCCACGTCCTCTGGCCTTAATGGAAGAGAGACTTCACATAAATGATTCGAATGAACCCACCACACACAGAAAGTGGGCTAAGGGCTAAGACACCCATTTAAATGCCCGGCTAAAACACATTAAAGGAACACACAGATAAGCGAGGTTCTTCTCTTATCCAAGAAATATTCAGAAACAAGTCCAGTAAGCAATCTCTTTGCAATCAAAAGACCACTTCAGAGGTGCAGATTAAAAATCAAGATACAACTGAACCCTTAATACACCAAGAACCAAGTTCCATGGGAGTGAAATCACATCACCACCTCCCAGCTGAAGGAAGCAGCAATGGCCACTGACCAGCTGTTCAGTCGTGGGTCAGTGAACGAAAGGCAATGCTGTCCAGGACAACGACGAGATGTTAACCTGAAAAGGGCAAAAGCGCAGAGGCTGGAGGGAACTTCCAGGTAACCCGGCCCCCTCAGTGGACAGAGGACCCCTGTGGGGCCACAGAGCCCAGAGCTCCATTGTGCCTGGGACAAGCACTCAACTGCAACCCTGATGTCCAAACACCTTCTGCCCTTCTGCGTCTCTGCCCCATTAACAAGGAATCTGTGAATGCTAAGGAAATGTGATGCATTTCACAATATATTTAGATTTCTAACAAATTAAAGATAAACAGTGAGAAACTTTGGGAATTAACCAAAATGCAGTTCACTGAATGCCCAAACTCAAAGCTAGTCTCCAAGAGGTGATAAGCTGTGTGTGGTGATTAATGCCTGTAAATCTCAGCAGTTGTGGAGGCTGAGACTGGAGAATCACTTGAGCCTGGAAGGTTGGGGTTGCAGTGAGCTGTCATTGTACTGCTGCACCCAGCCTGGGAAACAGAGTGAGACTGTCAAAAACAAAAACAAAAAAATGAAAGGAGTTCAAATGAATTCGCCCATACCCTTTAAATTTTCATTTGGGTACACGAGGTGATCTAGTTCCTTTTTCCCTTGCAATACATGAATAATCTAACAAATAATTAAATATAACCTAACAATTACATTGGAAAATTTAACTTTTTTCCATTTCATTATTCCCTATATCAGGGAAAAAGGTAAAATTATTCCCTCTTGCAGGGAAAAAGCTAAAAATCATTTTAAACCTTCCTTCCACAAAACAATGCTCCGTCATCTCTATCTGCTTTACAATGTGGAATTCAGCTTCACATGTCTACAATACAGTTTTTGTTAAACAGCATTTATGTAGACAGACAAGAGAAACACTTGGTCTACGTAGAAGCAACAGAAGACATGTTTTAACAGAAAAGGGAGAAGATACCACTGTGTGGATCATCTGGAAATTCTGTCCTCATCTTGCCCACAACACACACAGAAAACAGCCAAGCACGTGCCTAGTGTCCAACAGGAGCACAGAAAGGACAGGGATCCTTCCAGTTGACCAGCCCCACTTGTCACCGCCACATAACAAAATCCGCACGGCAACTTCAGCACGTTTCATTCACGATTCCACGGAAATCAGGCTGAAGAACTGGGAGATGTTTTGCCCACCTTTAAAATCCAAGTGTGGGACTAATAAACACATTATGGGTTCACTTAACTTTTCCAAATTTTTACTTGGAGAAACCTATAGAGTTCTTGTCAGTTAGTTACATCCTTAAGTTTTTCAATAATTTTTAAATGCAAAGGTCGGGCAAGACTTGTAAGGAAGTACACACGTACGGCCCGGTGCGGTAGCTCATGCCTGTAATCCCAGCACTTTGGGAGGCCGAGGCGGGAGGATCACAAGGTCAGGAGATCGAGACCACCCTGGATAACACGGTGAAACCCCGTCACTACTAAAAATACAAAAAATTAGCCAGGTGTGGTGGCGGGCGCATGTAGTCCCAGCTACTCGGGAGGCTGAGGCAGGAGAATGGCCTGAACCTGGGAGGCGGAGCTTGCAGTGAGCTGAGATTGCGCCACCGCACTCCAGCCTTGGTGACAGAGGGATACTGTCTCAAAAAAAGAAAAAAAAAAAATGGAGGTACACATATACATGCCATGTTCTTCTCTCAAAGAGAAGGGCCCTTTTTAAAGATTCCAGATGGAAATGTGGTTGTTTCCCTGCTTTTGAGAGGATGGGCTGTTTTAAGCATGAACAGACTTTTCCTCCATGCACCGAGGATGCACCATGGGGGACAGTGCTGCCGCCACCTCCCCAGTCTCTGCTCAGGGTGGGGCAAGGGGAGCTCATCTGTCTCCCGTATACACCGTCAACAGGCCAGGTGCTCAGGAGGGGACTTCCAGGACTCACTGAAGGCATTCGTTAGCAGGGCAGGCTGTGCCTCATGCTGGTGGGCATCCAGCAGTGAGGGGGTCTTGCATTTTACTCCCCGGGCTCAGCCCTAGACAGAGGGGAAAGAGGCACCTGTATCGTAACTAATGTGTATTTATAGACACACAGAGACTCTGCAGTGCAAGGCGCAGAACTAGAAGAAATCATGGAAAAAAGAGGGAAGATGTTTGGTTACGACTGGCAGAGCTACCTCAAGCCTAGGCACTTCCTGCCGGAGCCCTCACTGACCAGACTCCTCCAGAGTCACTGCCGCTGCCTTGCCCAGCTCACGACAGGGCAGATGGTGACAGAGCCTCAGAACAACCTCCCACTCCTTCCTCACCAGCCCAGGGGACGAGCTGCTCATGAGTGTCCCAAAGCCTGAATGCGGGAACAGAGGTGACTGAGCAGAAAGGGGGACAGCCACAATGGCCACGGGTGTGCGGATATTGCTGGGCACCCCAGCAGCCCTTTCCACCTTAAAGAGGATGGCCACGGGTGTGCAGATGCTCCCGCGTGACCCAGCCGTCCTTTCCACCTTATAGGGGAATGGCCACGGTTGTGCGGATATTCCCGGGTGCCCCAGAGCCCTTTTCACCTTAAGGAGATTTTCACAGTCTCAGTTCAGTCTCCAAACTATTCAGTGAGGTTGGAGGAGTATCACTGTGGACCAACACTGGCACCAAGTAAGGGCAATTTTATAACCACATCTCGACCATGAGACAATCAGGTCTCTGGCCATCTGGTCAAAGCTTTCTCTGTAACAAAGTTGGATAATTACGTTGAACTTTGGTTTTCCAAAGCTTGTTACAGAAACCATATCTTCCTAGGTGTGGCTCCGTGGTGTCACGTGCACACATCAGTAGCCAGGCTCGCCAACACTCACGGCACATTACACGTTCACCTGAGAAGGCTGCTCAATCGTTGAGGACTCTGGCATGCTCTGAAGTGAATTTGCCACTTCAGCCTACACTCTACTCCCTTGTTTGGTTAAAGAAAACCAAAAGGCAGAATTTGTTTTGTCTACCGCCTGCTGCACCCCAACGGCAGAGGTTTTAATTATAGTACTTTCATTGCATCCTAGAAAGCAAAGTCATATAGATCAACTCATTATTACCACTCCAAAGGTTTAGTAAATCTCCAGATAATCAGGCAAACATTTTAAGAAGCTACATTAAGGTTTACAATACTCAAAATTTAAAACTACATCCATGCTTCAAAAACCACCATTCCCGTTTCAGATGGCCAAATGCATATGAGAAAGAAAGAAACATGCTGAGTGCATTCTTTCGGTAATCTTATGGAGAAACTGCCACTTTAAAAACGGCTCTAGTTCCTGGCTCTAGATGGGTGTGGGTGGGTGGCCTCAATCTCAACTCCACCTGAAGCTGGGAAACTTGAAATCCATTCCCTGACTCCAGGGCATGAGAATTCCCACTTTTGGAAACAGCCTGGAATGCAGACTTATAGCAGAAAATTCTTTCCTGCCCATCCTAACCGTCCTCTGTGGAAGGCAACAAAGACAAGTCCACCTACCTAGGCACAACTGCACCACGAAGAACCATTTCAAGGTGGGAGGCGCCCACTGCTCCAACGGCAGGCCTGCCGGCATCTCAGAGCAGCCAGAACTGCTCCCTCCTTCACATGGAAAGGGAAACAAGGCCAGGAGGAAGCGGTTGGGGAAGCAAGCGATGGGGTGGCTGATTGGGGATCAGAGGTTTCCTCAGAGGGGCCTCAGGCTCAGGTAAGAAGAGAAGAGGAGGAACCAAGGTTTGGCCAACAAGCATTTTTCTCTGATTGATCAGTGGTAACAGGAAGTTTAGCTAATCATTTATAAGGCAGAGAAAGGGAGTTTGAAGGCCTGTGTCTGGCCTTGTCCTCGGTAAATGGTCATCTGAAAGTCAGCCTAAGCCACATGGGAAGGGGCTTCTTGCAGTAAACAATGTGGGGGCGCAGTTGTGGGGAGGGAGAATGTCTTAACCATCACTGCTTTACAGGATCACAGGGCTCAGGCAATGTTCAGTATTGTCACACACCAAGGTTTTTACAGTCTGAAGAAAACTACAATCCTAAGGTGTCAGTTCTCAAAGCCCTTAAGTTCCTCCAAGATTCCCAGAGAGTCTCCACTTCTTGCACCGAACCCCAACTTGCACAGGCACCTGCGTCTTCCTCCTGCAGCAAATGCAGATGAGAAGGCTGCGGCTCTGTTGCAGTAATGATGCCATGGCAGCCCTAACACGGCAGCAGAGCAATGGCTCTGGCCTGAATGTCCCCAAAACCTCATGCTGAAACCATCTCCAATGGGATACTTTAAGAGGTGGGGCCTTTGGGAGGTCCCGCTCTCAGGACTGGGTTTGGTGTCCTTGTTGGGAGGCCTGAAGGAGCCCTCCTGCTCCTCCACCACGTGAGGCCCGACAAGATGCCTGCTGCTATGCAAGACCTGGCGAGATGCTGCTGTCTGTGAGCCCCAGGCCTTGGGGCACCAGATCTGCAGGCATCTTGACCTTGGAATTCCTTGACCTTGGACTTCCCAGCCTCCAGAGCTGTGAGCAATAAATGTCTATTTACAAATCACCCAATCGACAGCAGCTGGACAGAGACAGTAATGTTACAACATTAGTCACTTTCTCAGTGGGCCAGAGGCCTCCCCATGAGCCACCACTGTAAAGTAAGAACTCCCTGGAGGATGGAAAAGGGTTCACAAGAAATTCTACCCAGCACCAGGGTGTCTGTCCTTTCTTGCAAGAATATAGCTGAGACATGGCAGGAAACTACGGGGTGGGTGGGGCTGGACAGTAACGTGTCACCTGCCTCTAGTCATCTAAGCCTCAGTCTCCGGCCTCTCAACACAACAGCAGGGGTAGCACCCCTCACCTGAGCTGTTGGGGGAGGTAAGAGTGCTGGGTGTTTAACAATTGTTAGCTCCGCAGAAATTAGGCAAAGAATCCTCCCCTACGTCTTATAAAACGAAACCAGCCCAGGAATTCCACATCACTACGAATTTGCATAGGGAAATGCTGGATTCTCATAAGTTCTGGCATGTCATTTGTATTAACAAAGTTTGCAGAGTTTTCATATACTAAGTATATAAAACAGGAAAATAAATCATGCAATTTGGAGGCTGAGGCAGGAGAATCACTTGAGCACAGGGGGCGGAGGTTGCAGTGAGCCGAGACCGTGCCACTGTACTCCAGTCTGGGTGACAGAACGAGACTCCATCTCAAAAAAAAAAAAAAAAATAGTTACTCCTTCAGACTAGTAAAGTGGGCAGATTCTACATGCCAACTCTTATTCAAAGGTCGCCTAACACTGACTCACAAACTCTGTCCCTGATGTGCTTGAAGTTTTAATGCTAACAGTGTTAAAGACTACTCCCCCAGGAGCTCTGAACAAGTACTCCAGGTATACGCTGAACAAGACCACACACTCTGTGATCGAAACCTAACTTCACAGACCCAAACTACAGAACCACAGAAGACACTGTGCTTTTGTCCAACTTTCTGTTCTGCCATCGTTTGCGTCAGGCCTCTGAGCCCAAGCCAAGCCATCGCATTCCCTGTGACTTGCATGTATATGCCCAGATGGCCTGAAGTAACTGAAGAATCACAAAAGAAGTGCAAATGCCCTGCCTTGCCTTAACTGATGACATTCCACCACAAAAGTAGTAAAAATGGCCGGTCCTTGACTTAAGCGATGATATTATCTTGTGAAATTCCTTTTCCTGGCTCATCCTGGCTCAAAAAGCTCCCCCACAGAGCACCTTGTGACCCCTACTCCTGCCCGACAGAGAACCCCCCTTTGACTGTAATTTTCCTTTACCTACCCAAATCATATAAAACAGCCCCACCTTTATCACCCTTTGCTGACTGTTTTCGAACTCAGCCCGCCGGCACCCAGGTGAAATAAACAGCCATGTTGCTCACACAAGTCTGCTTGGTGGTCTCTTTACATGGACGCGCACGACAGTTTGTGTCCATTATTTCCTACAAACCATCTCGTTAGAATTTAGGCCACACAAAAGGCCGATACAACAGGGTTACTTTTCAAAGGTTTTGAGGTGAAGAACAGATATGATGCATTAACTTCCTATTGCTGCTGCAACAAATCACCACAAATGCAAACCTCCTCTCAGCCCAGGAAGTCAGGAGTCCCAGGGCTGAAGTTAAGGGGTCAGTAGGTTGTGTTCCTGCCTGGAGTCTCCCAATTCATAGAGGCCACCATGCAGCTTGGCTCACAGTCCCACACCCCTCCGACCACTACCCCGGCCTCAGCCCTGCACCCCTCCAGCCCTTGCCCCACACTTGGACCCATGCCCCTCCGGCCCCTGCACCCCCCCTCCCTGCCCTCAGCCCTCTGGCCTCTATCTCCTCCTCAGGTTTCCTCCTCTGAGGCAGACCCTCGTACTCCCTCTCATCGAGGCACATGTGAGGACACACTGGACCCCACCTGGACAACCCAGGGTCCTCCCCCATCTCACTGTCCGTTACAGTCACATCTGCAAAGCCTCTTTTGCCATGTAAACTTCATAATGCTAACATAATCATTTAACAAGTTCATTATCATGATGTAAAAATTGGAACTGTTTTCCTCCTAACAGATCAGTCACCCATGTAACCTATAAATATTTGACTATTAAATATACAATACTGCAGGAGACAAAGATGAGGAAGATGGTTTCTCCCTGAAAGATGACTGGACCCTAGACGGAGGGATGAACGTTCTGAACAGAATCAATGAAACTCAACATTTGAGTCAGAGAGGCCAAGCAATAAGACTCAAAAAAGCAACCAGAAAGTATGTACCAGTGCCTATAGTTCACAGACGAGCCTGGCGTCATGAGCACACGCTTGTGGACATGCATACCGGGCCCAAGTTTAAGATCAAATATAAGGAGCTTTCAACTGTAGTATTTAACTAGATCCTACTACGAAACAGCCTCTTGGTTACAGTTTTTATCCAAAAAGTTCTCTGTAATTAAAGAAATTAATTTTCCCCTAAAAGACATTTCTCTATTGTCCCAGACAAACTAAATGAGTATATTAAAGAAAAAAGACAAATGTTTGACTTCAGGGGTTTGCCTACGACTTGGATAAGCATGATTTTCTTCTGGCCAAGCAGGGAGCAGCTGGATCAGACTGCAGGGAAGGAAAAACAAATTTCCACTCTGACCTCAGTTAGGCACCAGAGTCTTCCCTGTCACAATGTGGGTGTGGTGCTTTCCACACACCAGCCTCTGACAAAACTCAGCCCAAAGGTGTGGGAAAAGGCCATCTACTTCTGAAAAATCTATAAAGTGCAGACACATCAAAAGCTTCAGAAGACTGTAAAGTGCCAAGGAGACCACTGCACGCTTGGAGTTTACAGCAAATGGTCAGCATCACATGTGCCTGAGGTCCAGGGTCAGCTCCCAGCTGCCACGATGCTGTGAGCGCAGTCCTGGCTTCCCCTGATGCAGAGAGCTGGTCACTCCACCGGCAGCACTCAGATCAGAACATTCTAGATGAAATCAACGTGTTCCTTTTAAAATGGGGAACTGGGGCAGCACAACTGAAGCTCTACGACTTCTCAACTACTGGGTTTTGGGGTAGCATTAGGAAATCATGAGAATCCAAATTTCAATTTCATACAGATTCCAGATTCACTGCAGGTTCCAGAATTTCCTGAAACATTCTTCCAATTTGTCACTCAGGATTCCCTTGCCAAAGCTAATAAAGTCTACATTCCTTACGGAAAAGCCACCATAAGCACCACCACAAATAAGATCAACTGACGCCTGCCCTTCGCACCAAACATATAAACTGTTACTCACACAAGACTGTGCTGGAGGCAGCTCTCAGCTGAAGCCGAATCCGTGAGACTTCATTATCCCCATTTTGGATCGAGTGGGAAGACGGTGAGCAAATCAGGGCCCCAGTGTGAAGCAGAGAACAGATCCTCTGACGTCTGTCTAAACATTTCATTCCCACCTGTCTTGGATATTGAACACCCTCAGAGCTACTGAGTCACCCTCATTTGCAGATCTTTTATCCAGCCACCAGGATAAGATAGTTATGCGATAAAAATTCCTTCTCAGGGCTTTGTCATACTCAACAGGAAGCTCAGAAGGCTAGGTGAGCCCAAGAAAGGGGGAAGCATCCTCCAAACAGACAAAAACCAAGGAAAACCGTGCAGAGACTCTCTCAGGAGAGCAGAAACAGCCCGCTGTAGCCTTTCAGACCCTGCTGGCCGCAGCCCTGCATTAGGTGGCACCATTTCCACAGAAGCATCCTGCTGGACCCATTTGAAAAGTCCCGCTTGTGAGACACTCACCCCCCCCCCCCAACTTCCAGTTCCTGCAAGACCTGCTGCCGCCCCATCCACCTCGGGGGCCGACTGTGCAAATCTTCCTGGCGAGACCCCTCAGAGCCTGCGCAACATCTGAGACTGGGAAGCACCAAGGATCCAGAAACTCACAAGCCCGTTCTCCTCGTGCTGCTTTCTGGGTTCCAAGTTGTCTTCAGAACGAGTCCTGCATAAACCCGGGCTGGAGAGCCAGCCACAGCCCAGCAGCACCCAGCTCATGTACTCCACTGATCCCACAGAAAATCACCAAGGCCCCAGCACGCTCTGTCCACGGGGCAAGACACCAGAAACAGCCAGTTTAGTGTTCAGCCACCTGCTCTGCTGCCGTAATTACCTGCTGTGATCTGAATTCTCATTGGTTGGGAAGGGGATCTCACTGCTCAAGCACTCCTTGCTGCCTCCTTGCAAACAACAAAAAAAAATCCAAAACCCTTTTTAAAGAACGTTTACTATAACCTCAAAACAAGACCCATCCTGAGACCAGGGAAGATACACACGCATTTCTGACATCTGGTGGGCATCAGTGACCGACACCACGGCTTCCGTGTGGCGTGTGAAGCGGGAGCCTGTCACGGTGACTCAGGCTGGGGTCTGAATAGGGGTCTTCCAAGCAACTAGGCAACCAGGACGCACACCCCAAAACCCACGTGCCTGCACTCATGTGCCTGTCATAAATGCTGCGTGGCCATCGACACCAGTTGTGAACCAAGACCGATCTGTGTCCTGTGGCCCTCACAACGTCCCTACATGCCTGGGCCCAGCACAGGCCTGCACGGCACCCTGCTCACCTCCAGTGGGGCTCTCTCCTGCCAAGGGGGATGGCCCTGAAGTCCATTGAGATTTCCAAAGCTCTACAAAGTCATCCTTCCTCCTGCTTGTTCAGAAGGCCTAAAGCCTTGAAGACACCAGTGAGAATTGAGCTAGCCTCTTAAGGCAGCTCAAACACCTAAACACAGGAACGCTGGACCTCTCTGCCCTCGAGAGCAGCTGATAACCCACTGGGCTGAGCAGAAGGCACAGAAGTCACATCCAGATGCCAGTGGCGCTCACGTTTGCATTCCAGGAGCCACCATGTGAGTCCCTCCAAGGCTTCCAAGTCCCACTTGATTGTTTTCATCGTATCTCTGTAACATCAGAGACTTTATACCTAATGGTATCTATGAGATCGTCTCTACTTTTATGAGCACATATGCTCCCTGACTTACCATGGGATGAAACTGTTCCAATAAACCCAACGTAAGCTGAAAATATCCTAAATAGAAAGTGCATTTGACATAATAGTTTCAACTTACAACGGGTTCATCCAGAGGCAGCCCATCTCGGGCCAAATAATGCAGAGTGTGACTAGTTCACACCATCACAAGGTTGAAAAAAAATCACAAATGTAACCATTGTGAGCCAGGGACCTCCTGTATTGTGGCTCCTGTCTTCAAAGACAACAGAAACCTCTTCTTAGACAAGAATCAATTTATAATCCTCAAAATGTTAAACTTAGTTTAACAATCTACAGATTCAAACAAAGCCAAAGTAGGCCCACAAGACCGTTTGTGCCATTTGCTAAGACACTCGACTCTGTAATAACCCTCACCACAGTCCCTCAGGGTGGATCCCAGAGGCGGCTGAGGCTTGTGGCTACGGACACTAATGACACCAAAATCAGAGTACGCAGCTGCAGTCAAGTCATATGACTTCTCCACTAGCATATGCACAAATGTTCATCAGCAAATCTGATCTTTGCTTTATCTCCCTCCCATGACCGAAAAAGGAGTCCACCACACACATCCCACTTCAAAAACAGAATGCATACTTGCATTCAATTCTGGGCATTCGGAATAGATCTAATGGGGAATTAAACCTCTCCTCCAACCCATTACTTAGTCTTCTTAGAGGATGAAGGATTTTGCATAACACAAGGCAGCATATAAAAGATCTTGTATAGAAACGTACTTTCAAGTGGTCCTCATTATAGTAATTCAACTAACATACAAAGGACCCAACACACAGCACAATGTCTATTAGAAGAATGATTAATTTGTTCCCCTAAAAATCCTAACATCTACACGGAGTAAATACCCTATACACATTTTATCATTCTTTACCACTATAGTCATACAAACAAAGGAGTATCACAAAAGCAAAAGAACACATTTGGTTTGACTCGCAGTTCTAAATTTAATATAAAATTGCTAAAACCACCAAGAAAAACATGACTATGAAATATTTAACTATCTTCACCTAAATTCAAGTCACCATTCAACCACCAATACCTCTGCTCTCCTTACAGGAACTTTTCAAAAGTAAATCCTGGAATTAACAGGACAAATTTTTCTGGTGATAGAAATTAGGAAGAAATTGGTTGAAGGCTGTCCCTGGGCTGTCAAACTTTTTCCCAATAATATTTTGTATAATAAAAGCATCAAACAGATCTTTACTTAACTTACAATCTATCAAGCAATACTGGAGCAAGCTTTAAATATTAGCCACATTCTGTCAGGGCTGACTGACATTAAATCAGCATCAGTCTCAGGTCTTGCAGCATCCACAGCTCATCTTCTCAAAACCACTTAAGATTTCATAATTAACTCAATTAAATAATGTAAGTCACCTCCTTGATCTTTGACATGAAGGGACAATTCTCCTCCAAAATAGTACCTTTCCTTGACGTGATTTAATCTGTGGTTAGAGTAACAGGATTTCTTTCCCTCTTAGAAAATAAAATATACACCTTTCCAATATGAAAAACACTAACTGATAATGCTATAGCTTAACCAGGTCAAAAGCTTTTTTTTTTTAAGTTAAAAAAAGAACCTAACTACATCTTTGGACCTTATGTGAGGTGGTATCCAGGGTCACTGGGACCCCTGCTTGGTCAGTGCAGCGGGGTACCAAACACAGAAACCCAAGCGTTCAAAGCCCCTTCCCAATGGTTCATCCTAATGGAAGCCATGGGCACAAAGGAATGCGGCATTCCACGGAGGGCTTTGGAGATAGGCTGCTTGAGAACATCAAAGTGGCTCACATCCCCCGAATATGAAGCCAGTGACTGCTCCTGGCTTCAATGAAGCACCATCCACAGCAGCCAAGGTCCAGAATCACCTGAATGCCCATCAACAGGGGATGAAGGGATTGTGGCCCGAACATACACAGAAGCAATACTCCACCGCACAGCAAAGAGCCCTGTCATCCGTGACAGCATGGATGGAGCTGGAGGACGTTACATTAAGGGAACGAACCAAGCAAAGAAACGGCGCATGTTCTTACTCGTAAGCAGGAGCTGAGAGCAGATCTTATGGAGGCCAAGAGTGGGTGGTCAACAGGGCCCAGCAGAGCCCACTCATAAGCAGGATGGGCAGAGGCTGGTAAAAGGTCCAAACACACAGCCTAATGGGAGCACAAGACCTACTATTGACAAACCAACAGGGAGATGGCAGTGGGTCATCTACTGTGTATTATCAAATCAGCTAGGAGAGAATAATTTGAACATTACCAGTACAAGGAAAAGAAAATATTTCAAGTGAAAGACATCCCAAGTACGTAGATTTGATCAGCATAGGGATGAATCAAGATATCACATGCACTCTGAAAATATGTACATATATTATGTAACAACAAAAACAAAAACCAATGACAGAACCATTTGCAAAACACGTGCAGGAGAAGAATGGGAAGCCCGACATGGTGTGGCTGTGTGTCCCCACCCAAATCTCATGCTGAACTATAACCCTGTGTTGGAGGTGGGCCCTGGTGGGAGGTGATTGACTTATGGGGGTGGTTTCTAATGGTTTATCACAATCCTTCAAGTGTTGTCCTCATGATAGTTCTCCTGAGATCTGGTTGTTTGGAGGTGCATGGCACCTTCCCCTTCACTCTCTCCCCTTCCAGCCATGTGAAGGCATGCCTGCCTCCCCTTCACCTTCCACCATGATTGTAAGTGTCCCCAGATGTAGAAGCGTGTACAGCCCACAGAACTGTAAGCCAATTAAACCTTTCTTCCTTATTACCCAGCCTCAGGTAGTTCGTTATAGCAGTGGAAGAACAGTACAGTCCTCAGGACCAGCAATGTTTTCCTTCTACCCAGCGGCCAACAAGGGTCCCACACCCTAGCTGGTTTTCCAAAGCCTTTGCCAGAATGCTGAGGCTGTTTTGGAGATATTAACTTTCCCCATCTCTGGCAAACCAGATGGGGCATCCTATTTGCCTCTTACCACCTTTCTCAGAGAAACCCCACCTCTGAAACAGCCTCCGCCAGGGGCCTCCTTCAGCAGCAGCAAAGCTGAGTGTTCCTTGCACTTCCCTTCTTCTGAACAAGTAAACATCTTAAGCTTGTTTTTCCATCTTCCCAACTCATTGAAAAAAATATCTTATGCTTTCTATTTTCCTCACACACACACATAGAAGAGAAGTGCCATAAGAGCAGGGACTCTTGTTCTCCCGGATCTGAACCTGGCCCTCAAACACTAGCCGAATTCATACTAACACGATATCCAGAGGTAGAAATGCAAATATCCCCACCACTTCAAATACCCTAAGGATCTAACAGGCCCAGTGGCCCATGTAACTATGGTTTGTGCTGGGCCATTCAACTGGTGTCCAAATCCCTGTCCAAGCGAGCTCTTTAATTTTGAGACTTTTCAGACAGCTTTTTTGTTGTTGTTCTGTTTTTATTAAAGGGATCTATTACAATTACAATCAAGAATTCCCAGGCCGAGTGTGGCGGCTCATGCCTGTAATCTCAGCACATTGGGAGGCCAAAGTGAGCGGATCATCTGAGGTCAGGAGTTCAAGACCAGCCTGGTCAACATGTTGAAACCCCATCTCTACTAATACAAATATGAACAAGCCATGGTGGCAGACACTTATAATCCCAGCTACTCAGGAGGTTGAGGCAGGAGAATGGCGTGAACCATGAGGTGAGGCTGCAGTGAGCCAAGATCGTGCCACTGCATTCCAGCCTGGGCAACACAGCAAGACTGTCTCAAAAAAAAAAAAAAAAAAAGTAAACCAATATGCCCACTTAGTTCTTCACCAATGTCAGATACATCAGTTAAAAGAAAAATATGAAAGCATGTTTTTAAATTTCAGTGTTCAATTTAACCATATCTTTTAAGAAGATATGAAGATAGAAGTTCCCCAAGGATCGGGGGAGAAAAAAGCAGTTAAGAAAATTTTAAAACCTCAGGAGAAAAACAAGTATGGGGTAAGACCTCAAGGCAAACTTTTTCTTTGCACTTCGATTTCAAAAGAACAGAGGTGCCCAAAATATGAGCTCTCCCATCTGCATTTTATATTCCTCTATGTCCTTTGAAAGGCTGGAGATGGGATCCCAGGTTCCAAAGTGCCTGGCCACGGCTCACATCAGGTGGATTCCTCTACGTCCTTTGAAAGGCTGGAGATGGGATCCCAGGTTCCAAAGTGTCTGGCCATGGCTCACATCAGGTGGCATCTTTCACAGCCTTTTACTCCCCTGACCGTGCCTAGAGAGCTCTGTGGCCCAATTTACACAAAAAGGTCCAAATTTACACATGTTCATCACTTTGAGCAAAGTCTCAAGAAATGAGACAAATATTGACACTCCACAGAAGCAAGTATTCTCTCCCGAAAAGTCAAGTGTCAGGTTCCCATGAGCCAGGCAGTTTGGTTACAGAAAGTACTGGCTGACTTGCTGGTTTAGTGTTAAATGTATTTAAAATGTTAAGTGATCTGGCCCCCCTCCCAGTGGATGTGCGCGTTGAGCTGGCTGCAGTGGTGATGCTCACTGACCACATTCTTTCCTTTGGTTTTGCTTCAAGGAGCGCACCCCACATCCAAGAAGAGACAATAGGATGGCATCGAGGTCTAGGACAGTTCTAAGGAGAGCTGCAGGCCAACTGCCTTGTCTGCAAATAGTCTCTCATTTCAGAGGAAATCACTGA
The DNA here is from genome assembly GCF_003255815.1 of Theropithecus gelada. NCBI lineage: Eukaryota > Metazoa > Chordata > Mammalia > Primates > Cercopithecidae > Theropithecus > Theropithecus gelada. The sequence continues at coordinate 127,164 of NC_037676.1, forward strand.
ACAGAGTTCATAACACGTGAATTTTAAAAATTCATATTTCTAATTTCATCCCATTAGAACTTTTGAAGAACAGATGTACACCTGCTCCAAGTCAATGAGAGGACACTCGAACAGTCCCTCACAGGTCCTTGGCCTCCACCTCCCACCTAGAAAATGTCAGCTCAAGCCGATCACAGCACAGTGCGATTTTCTGTAAATAATGTGCACGCCTGCATCTGAGCTGAGGTGTGAATGTCTGGAATGTGACTGCCAGGCCCAGGAGGAACTGCAGCAGCTGTGGAGACACAAGACGCTAAGAAATCCGATTTGGAGGGAATTCAAGGGAACTAAAACTAGTTCCACAGTTTTTTCTTGGCAAGGCTTGACCAGGCAAACTGTTGTCACTGTTGCTAATTCATGGTAAGTGGGATGGGGACTTAACAGTAAGTGATTAGAGCAATTACTGAATTTGCTACTCAATTACAATGGCACAGATTCCTGAGAATGGAAAAACTGTTGCCCAGGAATAGAGTTCAACAGGTCCTCCCCATGCCCCGGGAAACATGGCATTTCCTCGCACCTCTGCTTTGGTCCCCCGGCCACCACCCTCCTGATCTCGGCCATCTGATGGCATCACTCCCCACAACTGGAAACACCTGACCTCTTGTCACCCTCCCATCTACCCTGCCTTCCTCCAGCCCGGCATAGTCAGGGATGCCCACATACAGGACCAGGAAACCAGGATTATCCTAAACCAGTGCCTGCATTCAAAGTACTCCACAGCAGGACAATCACCAATGGCCAATACTCCCAGAACCTTCCACCTCAAAACGGGAGCACATTTAGATTCAAGCTGACAACTCTGCATTCTCTTTGCCATGTACACATGGAGGCATGTCAGGTTCCACCTAAAGCTATCATCAGGTTCCACGCTGGCCAGGAGCCCAAGCCTAGTCACTCTGCATGATCTCAATTCACCATCCACAGAGAAGCCCGCAGTTTTCCTCTGGTGCACGGTGTGGATGGTGGATGCATTTCCCCTGAAGACTTGGAGACGGGAGCCTGGCCAAGGAGGCCAGTCAGCAAGGCCCGGACATGCCCCTCTGCTGTCTGCACACAGTACCCAAGTCTAGCAGTGCTGACTCTGTGGTGGGATCCATCTGGGCCTGCAGAGGACCTGGGGCACAGGAACCGTGCAGCCTGGCTGCAGCCAGAGGCCTAAGGCATCCCCACCAGGCTCTCCAGCCTAGGTGCCCTCACCATAGGCAGAACCATGCAAGAGAACTGCCTGCTGAACTGGAAACGTCCCAATCTGCTCAGTCAACACTGAAAGACGACAGCCACCTACAGCTGCTGAGCCCCAAAACGTGGCCACTGGGCCTGAAGGGCTGAATCTGGAATTTAATCTGTGAAGTTCTTTTCAAATGTGTTGGGCTATGTAGTCAAATCTTTATTCTAATTAAATTTAAAGGAGCCTCTGGCTATGGGCTCCCTTGTCGGGCATCACAGCTCCAGGGAGTAAGAATGGGAAGGAGAGGCCCAGAGCCTCTCTGCATTCTCCACGCTAATTCAACACGTCATCATAAGGAAAGGCACTCCAGCAGGAGAGGTGTGCATGGGAAGAACTGGGTTGGCCCCGACACAAGCATGACCCCCATTGGCATCACAACTGCCTCAGCCAACAGGCAAAAGACAATGATGCCCACCTGGACAGGCTACCAGATGTGAAGACGCACCCCAAGCCCTAGTCCCACAGCAGCCCGAGACCACCCGCTGCTCGTCCCAGGTAAAACAGGCAGAGCTGCCAGAGCCCTCAAAAAGAGGAAGAATTAAGGCAATTCCCATGATTCCCACGACACACATGACACTCCTTGGAGACAGACAGACTTCTCTGTGAAAGTGCAGAGGACGGTGCAGTCCGTAGGTGGGCTGCTTCTTCCATGGATCGGGAAGAAACCAGATGTTTCCTTGTAGGAGAATCATTTGTACCGTGATTAGACAGAAGACAGAAGGTGGCTGATGTTATCAAATCACCAAGCACCACATGGCTGCTTCTCCAAGGAGGACCTGGAAACTTGCAGCCACCTGTATAGAGGCCGCAGTGTTTACAATGGAGACACGGGTGACCGAGGTCTGGCTTCCTCAGGGAAGCTAAATTTGAACTTTCACCACTGAGGAATCGGTCATTTACAGTCACTCACCCTCAATGCAGAAGAGAGCTCAAGACACTGTGCCACACTTCAACACTCAGGGTTAGGGTCAGGGTCAAATTCACAAGTTTTACAAAATGTATTTACTTCGGATGCCAGAAGAGATATAGCTTCACAAACACCGCCCCCTCCCCCCCCCCAAAAAAAAGGGTTTGCTTAGCCCTTTCACCAGTGGATCTCACCAACAGATGACACATCCACGCCTCGTCCATGGCAGCACAGAAAACCACTTGGAAGACGGCCACTCCCACCAAGCTTCCTGGCTTTGGTGTTTAAAATCTGCATCTCATACGTGAGATTACACTCCTCCAAACATCAGACATTGCGACTGTCATTTCACCCAAAAGGGCTTTAGGAAATGACACGTGGCCCAGACGCCAGAGGATGCCGGCTGTCTTACTGTAGCCTAATTCCTTTGTGCCTGTATGGAGGCTTCACAGATACAGCCCGGTCACATTAAGGACCGTATGAGAGGCTCAGGGCATAGACGAACTCAGTACTGAATTTTTCCACATTTATCGCCCTTTTGTTTTATCCAGAAGACAGCTGAGAAAAGCTGGGGCAGATCTCCTCCTCGAGTGTAATGACTCCAACCAATTCTCTTTACCCCAGGTCACCCCTGTCTCATGCTTTTGAGAAATCAAAGCAATTCTGTTCTCTTCACTCTGGGTTCCAAGTACCAAATTCCTCCGTTTTATCAATTAGATTATCAAGCAGCCATTTGTAATCTGGAATGCAATCTGATACAAAATTTAAAGTTAATTTAGGTTGCTGTAATAGCTCCTATTACGTTATAGACAAGGCATGAATGAAAACTAATTTGTTTGTTCATAGGACCAATTTTGTAAACAATCCAATTATTCAAGCAATGCTTGTCTTCAGTCAGATGCAAATTTGCTCATAAAAGATTTTCCAGTAGGAATTTTTAAATCCATGGTCTGTATTTCCTGAGCCTGTCTCTGCACCTCCCCAAGTGCACAGCAGGACTTCCCAGGGCATCCCATCAGCAGGCCCACTGAATAGAGTAAGCCTGCAGCCCCCAGCCCAGGAATCAAGTCCGAGCCCCAGCAGCCCCATGTCCAGCCGGGGCTTCCTCACCAGCACAGCACCCAGAGGTCTTCCAGGTTTAATGCCACATGTGTGTGGAAAGTAGAGTGCTGGAAGGAGCACAGTGGGCATTCCACAAATGCAAATTCCCTCCTGGAATAGCCCAGCAACCCTCTCCACCTTCCTCAAAGTACCCACGCCAGGCAGGCATAGAGAGTCTAATGGGGTGCCTAGGAATCAGCATTTAACATGACTGATGAATAAAAAAGTTTGAGAGGCCGGTCAGCGAGAGGCTGCCGTGGCCTCCACACCATCTGCAGGCTCTGAAGAGACACAGATTCAGGTAACAGGCTAGACAGGACAAGGATGGGGAGGTGGAGGCCAAATTCCATGGACCACCAACCACCTCACCATCCCCACTGAGACTCTGTGATTTAAGGAGAGGCAAAGCCAGGGAGAAAAGATGCCGGCACCACGCGATGCACTGAGATTTCACCTAAAGTGCGCAGCATGTGGCTGAGGGCCAAGGTTGGACAAGCCGGGAGCACAGAACGGGGTTCACAGGCCCAGAGGTGGCCCCCAGACCCCGCGCAGATCTCCCAAGCACTGCCTGTGTCTCCTGCCTGGTTTATTTCCTGCCCCCCTTCTACTGTGTTGGTTTCTCCGCCCCCCCACCACCACACCCGCTTCTCTACAAGTTTGGTGGACTGAAAACAGCAGGGGGTGTAAGAGCTGGGCTCTGGGGCCAACGTCCTGCCTGAGACATTAGTTCCACCCCACCCAGCTGTGATGTGAGCCCCTGAGAGTTCTCAAATGTGAGATGGGAAGGTAACTGAATCCACGTCCCAGAGAGGCTGTGGAGACTGAGATCACATACGGCCACACCTCAGCATCCAGCACACGTGGGACCCCAGCTGTGTTGCCCCTGATGGGAATCCCTCTATGCCCTCTGCCACCAGAGCCAACTCCCAGCAGTAGCTGTGGAGGGTACGTCCTCTATTTCCACTCCACTCACCTCCCATCTCTCCACTCAGTGACCTGCCACGCAGCAGCCACCAGCAAATCTGGCCCCATTGGGTAACCGGCCACCACCCCTCCCCCTCACTTTGGGGCGTCTTCCACTTGCGGTTGCGAAGGGGGCCCAGAAACCGCCCTCAAGGGCGCTCACCTGTTCCTTATTGCACGTAATTACCTGCCACGCAGGACCACCAGCAAACCCGGATCCACCATCCAGGCTCCGATGGATAACTGAACCCCACCCCCATCCCCCACCTTGGGGCGTCTACCACTTGCGGTTGCGAAGGGGGCCCAGAAACCGCCCTCAAGGGCGCTTGCCTGTTTCTTATTGCACGTAATGACCTGCCACGCGGGACCACCAGCAAACCTGGCTCCACCATCCAGGTTCTGGTGGGTAACTGCCCCCCCCCCGCTTCTTCCTGGGGTGTCTGGGAGGCTCAGAAACTGCCCTCCAAGGGCACTCATCTGTTCCTTATTGCACTAATACCTCGTTTACAGAAATCCACTTTGACTTCCAGCACTGCAGGTGTGACAGTTTAGGAATCCTGCTTGCTTGCAAGCTCCAAGGACTTTGAGGTCACGTCCACCTCACCAGCATCCCAGAGACCCAACACTGTCCCATTCTGTGTTTAAAATTCCAAAATACTCTTTCAAAATGCTATTGGCATTTGGTTTGTGCATAAAATGCTAAAAACCTTCAAGTGAAACAAATATCTTCAACAGTTTGATTCAATCCTAACATGTGAGTTACACATCTGCCAAGTTGTAAAACCTCATGCATTTATAACACTTTATGTATGGTCAAATAGTTCATTAATGTAAATTACAAGAATCTCTAAGAAACAGGTTTTTTCTGGCATTAGATGACCAAAGGAAAACTGGGTTCTGGCGGGCTTGCGGGACTGTAGAGGCAGACAGATCTGCTGACACAACCAAGCTCCTTCCCACTGACGTGGCCTCATCCCAGGCCCCTCACCCGCATCCCCGCAGGCCCCTGGAGGAGCACGCTGACCTGCCCACATTTCTCAAATGCACAGCTGTTGCTCACGCTGCAGATGGAGCTCAAGGCATGAGCAGGCCACCACGCTAAAAATACCACGCAGCGTCCACGCCAGGTGACGGTGGTTTTCACTCCATCCCAAAGCCCCATGTATGAGTTTACAGCCGTGACTACTAAATGGAATTTTAGACCCTCAAGACATACTTCGTTTGCTTTTATGCAACAAAGTTAAAAGACTATCACTCAGATATCGGCTCTGAAGCTGTGGAATAATTATTTGGGAACAGAGCCTCTGCCACATCAGGATAAGCACTTGGGACAACACCCCATGACCTTGATCCACACAAACCCATTCAGACCAGAGGCCTCCCGCACTTCTCTGGAATTTCTGTGGATTTCTGTAAACGAGGTATTAGTGCAATAAGGAACAGATGGGTGCCCTTGGAGGGCAGTTTCTGAGCCTCCCAGCCACACGGCCACAGTCAGGCTGAAGCCGCCCCACTTCCAGAAACACTGTCCCTTGCCGAGTTGTGCCTGGCTTCTCCCTTTTTCCAGAACTTAACAAAACCTGAAAGGACAGGTCTGTATAAAAACAAACTACTTGCGATTCATCTTCCCAGTTCAGGCTACAGGAAGCTCATTTCAGCCCTCACCCTGTTCTGACTGTGGCTTGGTTCCCATAAGAAATAAAGTCAGAATTCTAGTCTCTGTCTCCTGGGCAGTGTGGCAGGCATACATACCTTCAGTTATGTGAGGAAAGGCGTGGTGAGCCCCCTTCCTTCAGTAAAACTGCACAGTTCCCCGAACCCTGATGTCATCCCCCTCACACCACTGTGAACACCGGGACAGAGCACATTTCAATGCATGCACCTTTGTGGGCTAGTTTTCTATTTCTCCATTAAATCACCCCTAATTTAGTGCCCTAAACACTGACTTATTTTCTCACATTTCTGGTCTCACATTTCTGGAAGCTGGAGTCCAAAACAGGTCCCACCAGCTAACGTCGAGGTGTCGGCAGGGCTGGCTCTGGGGAAGCGACCGTCTCCTTTCCTCCCACAGCCTCCAGAGGCTTCCGCATCCCCTGGTCCATAGGGCACCCACTGTCTTCAGGATCCACAGGGACCCTGGCAGAAATATCAGGAACCTGGGCTCCAGTGCTAGGGCCAAGCCTCCCACACCCTCCCAGCTCCTCACGCACGCCCGTGCAAGCTAATATAGATTCCACTTTAACTAGTGTCACCTGTGTAACTGCCCAGCTGTGAACTGGTTAACCTTGCCCACACAGACCCCGGGAATAAACTCACAGGCCATGGACCACTCCACAAGCAATGAGTGACCACCTGCTCGGGGACCTCCATGGCCCAACAGAGCCCTCCGGTGCCTCCCTATGGGCTCAGGGACCAGCAGCCGGGGTCTGCAGTGCCAGAGGGCCCTGGATAAAAAAGACAGCTCCCGTATCGGGAGGCACCCGCCCACGATTGGGTTCCCGGTACTTTAAGTAGCCCAGGTGGACAAGCCGCGCCGCGTGCAACTCCATCACCAGAATAACGACTGCACGTGGCGAGTGCATGGGTGGCCACCCCCTCAGCCCAGCTGGCCGCGCTAAGCACATCACCGCCGTGACGCCCAATCAGACTCAGCTGCTGGCACAGTCCAGGCATCGGCTCCCCAAGAACATTCTGGATCACAATTCACAGTAGTGATTGCGATCAGGGCCATACATGGCTGAATGTATTTACAGGAGGACGCTGCAGCCGATCTGGCTGGACTGACAGCGTTTCCCACTGTACATTCTTACAACACCATTTTATTTGAGCTTTATTACATTTTTATGGCTTTTTTCTGCCTATCTACTTTATGGGAGTGTTTCTTGTTCTTATGACTGCAGTGATACTGCGAGCTACAACTATCAATGTGTAAAATTAAACATTTCACAAGCACGCAGCCAGAGGCACCTAACCCGGAGGCCTGTTTTCTTCTCTGAGCCAAACCTACCTTGGACTCAAAGAAAACGGCACACGGAGAGCGGCTGGATCTCCAGCGGCCATTCCTAGGGGGCCTCCTGGGGAGCAGATATGGAGGGAGAAGCCCTGGGCAACTGCACTGTGTTACTAAAGAAATGTGCATTTGGGTAAACGTAAGCACCAGACTTAAGAGATTAAGCAAACCATGAAAAGAAACCACTAACCACAGCTTCTCCAAAACAGAACTAAACTCCCTTTAGTTTGAATTGGAAAAGCAGAAGTGATGATCAGGATACAAAAAAAAATGACAAAGTATGTGAACACAGGAGAATAAACAAGGACCACTGTCTCTTCCTGTGTCAGTGGGAGCCTCGCATCGAAGCTGGATTTAGAAGGTTGCTACTTTGGACTGAAAGGTATCCCCAACCCTAGTTAGTAAGCAAGTGGAGCAGAACGCTTCAATTATTTCAAGGTTTAGCGGTAAAGCTCTGCAATCCTCAAAACCATTTTAATCAGTGTGAATTTTAAAGTGACTCAATCTGTTGGCTGGAGTATCTAACAGCTTAACCACGGGGTCATGTTGGAAAATTATTCCAATTGCTTTTGTTTTTCCTACTGAAGATGCATTTGAACGTTCTCGTAGTTTGCAATTGGCTGGTTCTGATGTTTGGTCCTGAGGGGGCCCAAGTACCCGGAGGGGAAGAATCTGAAACCTCAAGACACTCAAGTGCTGTCTGGGGAGATGGAGACCCCAACCCAAGGGACACTGACGGACTCAGCACGGGCGCAGGGCCACCCGATGCAAGGGCCACGTATTTGCCGCTTACAAAACAACATAAGCACACACCCTCAGGTGTGCACACACGCTCTGTACAGGAGAATAAACAAGGACCACTGTCTCTTGTTACACGGTCAAGTCTGTCAGTGCCTACACCAGCACACACCCCCAGGCGTGCACACATGCTCTGTACACGCTCACGTCTGTCCGTGCCAATACCAACACACAACCCCGAGGTGTACACACACGCTCTGTACACATCGGTCCCAGCCAACACCAGCACACACCCCCAGGGGTACACACATGCTCTGTACATGCTCACGTCTGTCCTTGCCAATGCCAGCACACATCCCCAAGGTGTGCACACACGCTCTATACGCGTTCACATCCCTCCCTGCCAATATGAGCACACCCCCCCAGGGGTGCACACACGCTCTGCACATACTCATGTCTGCCCCTGCAGCCTGAGTCAAACAGTCACAGAGAGGCAGAGGAAGAGGAGGAAGGACACGATGGGCACTGAGGTCCTGGGCCGGTTCCCCTCCCTACCTCGGGAGAGACCCCACATGTGATCCTGCCGTCACTCACCCTTCTGCCTCCATCCTCCATCCTCCCACATGGATCAGGAGGACACCCACTGCACAGAGCTGTGATGAGCATGAACAGAAGATGGCAGGAGCTCACGCCTTGACCTCCCTAAGTGCTGGGGTTACAGGGATTACTGGCTTGAGCCACCGTGCCCGGCCGAGGATATTCCTTTGTTCCTACAGGAGTATGTGACTGGTTTGTCTGTTGGCTGGTAGGGAAATGAATCATGTGACACTGACTGGTAAGACTGTAATACTGTAAAATACAATATATAAATTATAATACCATAATGGTATAATACTATCTACTACAATACCAAAGGCATCGATGAAAAGCCCAACGCTATCATATGTGACTGAGAGACTGAATGCTTCCTCCCTCAGATTGGTTACAACATATTGTCCTATCACAGTTCTCTCTCCTTCATTCAAAGTGAACGATTCAAATAACAGACAGAAATAATAAAGAATAAAGGGCAACAGATGCAAAGAACTCACGAGATGACACTCTATGGTAAACTTTATGTACTTAGGAATTAATATCAACTCATTATTAGCAAAAAATAAATATCTTTACATCAAGAGTAGTTTTTCCTTTAATAAAAAAAGGTGGAATGTGTATAATGGACAAGGGATAATCAAAATTTGCCAAATGAGGCTAGTAACACAATCCCAACAATTCACAATCATTATTCACTGGTCCATTAATCACAGGACAATATATACAAATGAAACTTACCTGGCCGGGAGCGGTGGCTCATGCCTGTAATCCTAGCACTTTAGGAGGCCGAGGCGGGAAAGTCATGAGGTCAGGAGTTCAAGACCAGCCTAGCCAACATGGCGAAACCTTGTCTCTACTGAAAATACAAATAATTAGCTGGAAGTAGTGGTGGGCACCTGTAGTCCCAGCTACTCGGGAGGCTGAGGCAGGAGAATCGCTTAAACCCAGGAGGCGGAGGTTGCAGTGAGCCAAGATTGCACCACCGCACTCCAGCCTGGGCAACAGAGCGAGACTCCATCTCAAAAAAAATAAATAAATAATGAAATAAAAAAATTAAACTTACCTACATATTAGAAAAACATCAAAATTCAACCATGAATCCAGCGCATTATCAAATGAATAGACAAAAATTCTACCAACAAACTTAAGAAAATATCATTATCTATGAAACTCAAGTACTACTGCTTAAAGAGTATTTACAGAACTCTCACCTCAAGGTTTCCCTGCAAAACAAGGTGAAATGCATACTCAAGACTCTTTAGGAATGAGTCACTGATAAAAACAATATATTTGTAACTTGTGTAACATTTCATACATTGTTTTCAAGTACTGCACGATAATTAATTTGCATCAGGCTTTCCAAATTAGAAAAGCGTCACTTATAGAACATCTTTCCAGTGGGAGTTTTCACATGACTTTTCAAGTAAATGTGAAAACTGAAAATATTCTTGCAGTTTCTAAACTGTTTAGAGATTTAATCCTGTGTACGTTCTTCTATTTACAAGGTCCAGCCAGCTACAGTGTGCATTTTCATATGTCCTTGAGTGGGTATGAGAGAAATGAAACATTTGCACATTCTGGACATTCATAGGGTTTTTCTCAGGAATGAGCTGATGTCTTCAAATGGAACTAACACAGCTGAAGGTCTTACCACAAATTTAGATTCAAAAGGCTTTTCTCCACTCTGAGTCCTCCCAAATCTTCAAAAACAGGAAAATCTGAAGGCTTGACCACATTTCCTACATTCTTAAGGTTTCTATGCAGCGTGAGCTCTTTCATGTTTATGAGAGAATGGGAAAGAGTAAATGTTTTACCACATTTCTTACATTCAAGGGGCTTTATTTATTTATTTATTTATTTATTTTGAAATGGAGTCTCACTCTGTCACCAGGCTGGAGTGCAGTGGCACAATCTCGGCTCACTGCAACCTCCGCCTCCTGGGTTCAAGTGATTCTCCTGCCTCAGCCTCCTGAGTAGCTGGGATTACAACCATATGCCACCACACCCAGCTAATATTTGTATTTTTAGTAGAGACGAGGTTTCACCATGTTGGCCAGGATGGTCTCAGTCTCCCGACCTCGTGATCCACATGCACAGGGCTTCCCCCCAACCCCCTGTGGCTTTTTATGTCCTTGAAAAAGAAATAAGACAACTGAAATGAGCCACCATGCCCAGCTAATTTTATTTATTTATTTATTTATTTATTTATTTATTTTTGAGACGGAGTCTTGCTCTGTTGCCCAGGCTGGAGTGCACTGGTGCGATCTCAGCTCACTGCAAGCTCCGCCTCCCGGGTTCACGCCATTCTCCTGCCTCAGCCTCCCGAGTAGCTGGCATGAGACATCGTGCCCAGCATTATTTTATTTTTTGTAGAGACAGGGTTTCACCATGTTGCCCAGGTTGTTTCACATTGTTTTAATCTGGGCTAGTTATGAACTCCTGGGATCAAGCAATACACACACCTTGGCCTCCCAAAGTGCTGGGATTATAGGCCAGTCACTACACACAGCCTCTATATCATGACTTCTTTCATGGCGAGTAAGGTGACTGGAACGAGTGTAAGCTTTACCGCATCTCCTACATTCATAGGGTTTTTCTCCAGTATGAATTCTTTTGTGGAGGTGAAGGGAACTGAGGCGACTGAAGGCTTGGTCACATTGTTTACATTCATAGGCTTTCTCTCCAGTATGAGTACTTCTATGGTTACAAAGGGAACTCAAATGACTAAAGGTTTTGCCACATTGTTTACATTCATAGGGTCTCTCTCTAGTATGAATGCTTCCATGGTAATGAAGGGAAGTGGAACAGCTGAAGGCTTTATCACATTTGGTACATTTATAGGGTCTTTCTCCAGTGTGAGTCCTTTCACGCGTCTTAAAAGAACAAGAAAATCTGAATGTTTTCCCACATTCCTTACATTCGTAGAGTTTCTCTCCAGTGTGAGTTCGTTCATGTATTAGACAACAACCGGAAACAGTGAACGCTTTACCACATTGTTTACATTTATAGGGTTTTTCTTCTGTGTGAGTTCTCTGATGTCTTTCAACTGAATTGAGAAAATAAAAAGCTTTCCCACATATCGTACATTTATAACTGGATTTCCACTGTGCATTGTCATGTGTCTTCTAACACCTGGAACAGAAACGAAGAATTTCCCACATTATTCACATTTATATTGCTTCTCTCCATATGATTTGTATCCTGAGTGAGCTAGGATATGCCTATTAAGGAGGGAATGATGTACAAAGGCTTTACCACAAATACTGCATTCACATTGCTTTAATCCAGTAGAAATATTCTCATTCAGATCAAGATTTGGAGTTTGGCTGACAACTTGTCCATCATACTGACTACCTTCTTTGCTTTCACACAGTCTGTGTACCATATGATTTCTATAAAAAAAAAGATAAGCACATTATTATTGGTTGGTTTAATAATTTCTACTTATTAATAAGTCTTGGACTTACACTGCTACCAATACCAGGGAAAATGCATTTTTTTTTTTTTTTTTTTTTTTTTTGCCATGACTGAACTATTTGTAAGTAAATGGGTTACTACTGAAAACACAGCTACCACCTGCATGGTTATGACCAAATTAGTAACATTCATGTACACAATTTTGTAGTGCTATTTTCAATTAAACTGTTTTCCAAACACTGACTGCTACACTGAAGTACGTTACATTTTGGGAGAAATTTTTCTAAAAAGAAATAAATTTCAAGGGACCCTTATTATTTTGATTGCTTGTTTTTAAGTTCATGACTTGCTAAGATTCCTTCATAGGACTTTATTTCCTCTTCTCAGTGCAAATTATCTTATCTCTTTCCCAGGTTTTTCAAAGTGATCTTCAATATTCTGGTCTTTCCATTTGTTTCCTAAAATGCAGACCCACAAAATTATCACGAATTATTACAAATGACACAGACATTACTAGATTTAATGTTCATTGTACACAGTGCCCATGCCTGATTTCTTCACCAAATCATTCCTTGCCACATTCCAAATCACAAATAGCACTGATGATAGGGAAATACTTCTGTAATTAAGTGACATGTGTTGTCATTCTTACCTACAGAAGCCAGGTTCCTGCAGGTTTCCTGCATCACTTCTCTGGAGAGAATCTTCTGAGAAGAATCTAGCAAAGCCCATTCCTCCTGGGTAAAGTTCACAGCCACATCTTCAAAGCCATGGAGTCCTAGAACATTCCACACATGTGGATAGAAGGATGGGTGAGACTGACAGCACTGGGAATTTATACTCAATTCATAAGCTGTTTACATGATTTTAAAATTTCCAAGCATTTATTCTATGACTTGATTGTCACAACTCTTACTCTGTTCACACATACTCCCTCCCACACAGCAGTACTAATGCTGGAATTGAACTATTCAAAAAGCCAACAGCAAAGTAGAAACACCCATCTCATTAGAGAATCCAGGGAGTAAGATGTGCTGCTAGGAGTTGCCTTTTAACTTCACTTTGTACATTTCTAGTATCTGCCATAATAAAGTCCTACCTGATGTGCATAAGGGAGTTAATACTATCAGTTCTGAGACTACTTATTCTTAAAAACACCTGCTCGCAAAGTTCCATCTTTGTTTGTATTAGTAACTTACATTTTGAAAGGGATTTCACCAACCCAAGTAATAAGAATGACCCACTGCATCTAAATGGCTTATGCAATATATTTGCCAAAACTTTTTCTGCTGAAAGTCTATTATTTCACGTCACTGCAGTGGTGCTTAGGGAACCAGCCACTGAAACACAGTCTGAACACTAAGTGTTCAATGAGTTTCCCTGGTAGACAATATTTTACATGTGCTGTCACTTGTTAACTAGGGAGTTGAGCCCATTCCATGTGATTACACCAAAAGAGAATAGGCTTATTAAATTTAATTGAGAAGTAAATAAAACCAATAATTGATATTTGACAATACTAATACAACAGTTTTTAAAATTTCTATTGCACAATGTCAAGGCAGAAAGGAATAAGAGGAAATATGACACAGGTTTTTTAAAATGACATTAATGTCACCACTTCCAGATGCTAATCCTATGAAATCACATAAATTCCCAAATCAGGTTGTTTTAGGCAAGAAAAACTACTTTTTCATACGTAGTAAAAATGACAAATGTCTAATGATTTCTGGTCATCTAAAAAAAGAGTGATGGCTTGTCTAACATACTTCTAAGATTTTCAAACGAAAATATTCAGGACAGCACAGTATTAGCAGAGAGATGAGCAAGCAGACCAAGGGAAAAAAAAGTCTTAATGACCCAGCATTTATATGGAAAGTTGAGGAATGATAGACTAGGCACTGTAGAATAGAAAAAGAAATCACATGCGCTTTAAAATATGAGGCAAATCAGGCTGGCATCTACTTGGGAAAATGCATTGCATTCTTCTCTATTCCATGAACCATAATCAACTTATTATATATCAAATATGAAAGATAAAACTAGAACACTTTCAGAAGTCACAGGAATTTTTTTTTTTTAAGAAGGATTAGGCAGAATATTTTTTAGGTAAGAAAAAAGTGATAAAGGAACAGACAAACTCAAACATATTAAAATTTAGGGAATAAAAAGAAAATAGAGTGGGCCAGGCATGGTGGCTCACGCCTGTAATCCCAGCACCTTGGGAGGCTGAGGCGGGCGATCACCTGAGGTCAGGAGGTTGAGACCAGCCTGGCCAACATGGCAAAACCCCGTCTTTTTGTTGTTTGTTTGTTTGTTTGTTTGTTTGTTGAGACGGAGTCTTGCATTGTCACTTGGGCTGGGATGTAGTGGTAAGATCTTGGCTCACTGCAACCTCCACCTCCCGGGTTCAAGCAATTCTCTTGCCTCGGCCTCCCGAGTAGCTGGAATTACAGGTGCCTGCCACCAGGCTCAGCTAATTTTTTGTATTTTTAGTAGAGACAAGGTTTCACCTTGTTGCCCAGGCTGGTCTGGAACTCCTGACCTCCTGATCCACCCACCTTGGACTCCCAAAGTGCTGGGATTACAGGCATGAGCCACCGTGCCAGGCCTAAAACCCCATGTTTACTAAAAACAAACAAAAAAAAAGCTGGGTGTGGTGGTGGGTGCCTATAATCCCAGTTACTCGGGAGGCTGACACAGGAGAATCACTTGAACCCTGGAGGCAGAGGTTGCAGTTAGCAGAGATGGCGCCACTGCACTCCAGCCGGGCTACAAAGCAAGACAGCGTCTCCAAAAAAACAAACAACAACAACAACAAAAAACCCTCAGATATCCAGATAAGAGGATACAGGTGTGTCCGCTGTCATAAATTCTTCACCATGCTACAAGTGGGGAACTGACATTTTGGTGAATCTTTGTAAATCATCAATTTATCTATCACACTTTTATTTCACCAGTAGCATTGACAAAGCTAAGTTCTACAATTCCATTTGAAATTACCCTTAAAAAGAACAGACCTTTAAAACTTACTACACTCTCTCTGGGGAAGAAATAAATACGAATTTTTAGCAAATAAAATACATCACTTTACCTTGCCTCTTTGGAAATAGTATTTTTATCTTTCAAGCTGTACTGACAAAATGTATCTTACAGTCAACGAAAACCTGAAACTCAAATAAGCAGACAAGCCTTTTCAAGGTAACAAACTCAGGGAGAGGCAGTGTTGACTCCAACACAGACCTTTCTAAGTGTCACTGCAGGCCATTCTATCCCTCGGGACACCCATCCCTGAGTAAAGCACTCAGAGACCACCTAGGAGGCACTGGCACTGCTCTTTGTCCTCCTGTGTGCCTTAAGTGCATTTTCATATTCAGGTTCTTGCACATCCTCTCTGGGGTGGGTTTTCCTTGTCCTTTGGGACAGTTTTTCTCTCCTCACAAGTCTGAGACAACCTAAAGAGCAGAAATCATTTCTGCCTTTTCCTCTCAATATCAGCATCCCATTGGCAGACCATCAATGTGTCTCTGAGGAATAAAACCTCCGGCTGGAGGAACAGTTTTAATGACCTAAGTTTAATGACATTACATTGTATTGTCCATTCATTTTAATGTCCTAAAATTTTAATGACCCTAAGGGGGTCACCATTTTAGATGAAACTATACCAGGAGATTCCTCTAAGGCCAAGAGCATCCAGCTGCTCCCCTGAGAGACTCTACCCCTACCTCAGGCTGTCCTTGGGGATGAGATGACCCCGGGGCTGATACTCACTAGACCCTCCAATAGACATGGCCACAATGCGTATCCTGGGTCATCCCCAGACAGTTCTAAAATGCCAGGACGAGGGAAAGACAGGAGGGTGGCTGAGGACACAACACCCTGTAAAGTTTTCACGGGGGGACCTCAACCTGAAGACATTTTGGTAATATGTACACTTAGGAAAGATGAAAAGAAGAGAGGCACAAAGATTTTTTTTACAGTAGAGTGTCAGATGATTTATTCTCTGCTTTCCTCTCATGTAAAATGTTTGGAAACAGAAAAATATTTTGGCCAAGGTGGCTCATGCCTGTATTCCCAGTGCTTTAGGAGGCTGAGACGGGCGATCAATTAAGGTCAGGAGTTTGAAACCAACTAGCCAACATGGCAAAACCCTGTCTCTACTAAAAATACAAAAATTAGCTGGACGTGGTGGTGGGTGCTTATAAGCCCAGCTACTTGGGAGGCTGAGGCAGGAGAATCGCCTGAAGCCGGGAGTCAGAGGTTGCAGTGAGCTGAGACTGCGCCATTGCACTCCAGCCTGGCAACAGGGCGAGACTCCGTCTCAAAAAAAAAAAAAAAAATATATATATATATATATATATATATAAAAAATACACATTTAAAATTATTACATGTAGATAGTATTTGAAGTCATGGGACTGACTGTAGGTAGAAACAAGAGAAGGCAAGGAAAGTTTTTATATTTATATCTATATATAATTATATAAAATTAATATACATAATTATAATATATAAATATATCATATAGGCTGGGCACAGTGGCTTACACCTGTAATCCCAGCAATTTGGGAGGCCGAGGTGGGCAGATCACCTGAGGTCAGGAGCTCGAGACTAGCCTGACCAACATGGAGAAACCCCATTTCTACTAAAGACACAAAAATTAGCCAGGCGTGGTGGTGCGTGCCTGTAATCCCAGCTACTCAGGAGACTGAGGCAGGAAAATCACTTGAACCCAGGAGGCGGAGGTTGCGGTGAGCCCCGTTTGTGTCATTGCACTCCAGCCTGGGTGACAAGGGTTAAACTCCATCTCAAAATAAATAAATAAAACAAGAAATATATATTTATGTCTAAATATATAATTATAATACATAAATGTGTATATATATACATTTATTATAAATTTATTAATATATGAAATATATTTTTCTGAGACAGGGTCTGGCTCTGTCACCCAGGCTGGAGTGCAGTGACACTATCAGAGCTCATTGGAGCCTTGAACAGATGGCTCAAGCGATCCTCCCATCTCAGCCTCCTGAGTGGCTAGGATTACATGCACACACCACCATGCATAGCTAATTTTATAATTTTTTGTGGAGACAGGGTCTTCCTTTTTTGCCTAAGCTGGTCTTGAACTCCTGGGCTCAAGTGATCTTCCTGACTTAGGCTTCCAATGTGTTAGACGTGGGCCACTGCATCTGGTCTAATGCATTTTTTAATTTGCGAGTTTATATTATTTAATATATTTAAGTACTGAATGTGTTGAACAACCAACTTGCAGAATTCCTGAACAATGGACAGTCAGCTGTCATGTCCTGGTTCAAATCGTCCCAGCACACCAAGGCTAGAAAGCTTTCAGCCAACTTCCACTTATGTCCCCTGGGACAGGACAATGTCACTTGGCCAATCCCCACTAAGAGGGACTCTGGAAAGGCAAGAAACTATTCTGTTCTCTATAATGGAACGTGACCAGGGAGAAGGCAGCTGGGAGGGCCAGCTGGGCCCTCCAACCAGCAGCGTCCACCATCGACCAACTGCCCTAGAGCTACACCGTGCTGGGCATTAGGGGCACTGTTATGGCAAGAGTTTCCATTTTTCTTCTCATGGGACCTTCATGCTAGTGGCAAGAGACAATTTTTTTTTTTTTTTTTTTTTTTTTGAGACAGAGTTTTGTTCTTGTCACTCAGACTGGAGTGCAATGGTGTAATCTCGGCTCACTGCAACCTCTGCCTCCTGGATTTAAGCAATTCTCCTGCCTCAGCCTTCGGAGTAGCTGGGATTACAGGATTGCACCACCACGTCTAGCAAATTTTTGTACTTTTAGTAGAGATGGGGTTTCACTATGTTGGCCAGGCTGGTCTGGAACTCCTGAGCCACTGCACCCAGTCAAGAGGGAGATTTTAAATCAATAAGTATAATTGTGATGAATGCCAGAAAGCAGAATGTGTGTGATGGGGAGGGGACCTAAGTTATTGTCTCATATTTTAACACTTTCATAGGCAATAACTAAAAACTTAGAAGCTTAAAACAACACACACCTTTAAGCCAATTTTGGCAAGCTAGGAGTTGAGCACATTTTAGCGGGTCCTGTGCTTGGGATCTCACGCTAAGCAGCTGGGCTGCATCCTCATCTGAGGCTCCGCCAGGGCAGAATCCATTTCCAGGTCCGCCGAGGTTATTGGCAGAATTCATTTCCTCGGACCCGCTTGGCAAGGGCCCAGCTTTTTGCTTCCTTGCCTAGGGGGCCCCTCCAAAGGTCTTTTCTCAGCACAGCATCTCCCTGCTGCAGTGCCTGCAGGTGAAACCTTTCTCTCTAGTGTGCGAAGGTGATGCACTGTGACAGTGATATCCCATTGCGTTTGCCAGGCTCTATGCGTTAGAAGCCAGTCACCGGTTTTGCTCGTACCCAAGGTCAGGAAGACTATGCAAGGGCATAGGTCACTGGGGGGTCAGTCACTTTAGGGTGTGGCTGCCACCACTGAACTTGGTGAGAATTTAAGGATTGGCAAGAAATGGCCAGGTACAGGGGTGAGGGTGTGTCAGGCAGGGGTGAGGGCATGGAGGGGGATGCAGAGGCCTGCACCCTGGAATGTCCTTTCACTCCCTGAGGTTTTGTTCTCCTGATCCCTGAGTACATCCCAGAACACGGTGGGGCCCTAGCAGGGGAGAGGAAGGGAAGCATGTGTTGTTCATCCGGGGACCTTGTTACGCAAATCAGATTAGGGGCCAGGCTTTCGGTGGTGGGTGCGAGCGTGGGAGTGATGAGTGTGCAGGTGTGTGTGGGAAGAGCGATGGGGATGGGGTCAGCCCCAGCCACCATGAAGACCTTAACTGTGCATCCACCCATCCCAGCAGCCTCCCTGAGTGAGTGCCTTCAGGGTGCAGGTCCTGTTTTACACATGGAAGTGAATCAGAGTGGGACACTGCCTTGCCTTAGAGAGGTCACACTTCTTCTCCTTCTCCTTTTTTTTTAAATTTGTGACAGATTCTCACTCTGTTGCCCAGGCTGGAGTGCAGTGGTGTCACCTTGGCTCACTGCAACCTCTGCCTCCCAGGTTCGAGCAATTTTCCTGCCTCAGCCTCCTGGGTAGGGTAGCTGGGATGATAGGCATTACCATGGCTGGCTAATTGTTGTATTTTAGTTTCACCATATTGGCCAGGCTGGTCCCAGTCTCCAGGCCTCAAGCGATCTGCCCACCTCAGCCTCCCAAAGTGCTGTGACTACAGGCGTAAGCCACCATACCGGGCGAAAGGTCACACTTCATGCCAAGTGGGTGGCAGCCACTCAGACAGCACCCCAGCTGGCACTGGGAGTGAGGGGTGCTCAGCGTCCTAGGAAGGAAGAGGGCTGCATGAGAGGTTCGGGGAGGAAGGACTGGAGGAGGATTTGAGATTTTCACCTGAGCAGCTGGGTGGATGGAGGGGCTGTTTACAGAGAATCACAAGAATGTGGATGAACAGGTTAGGGCACTAATAAAGCACTCTGTTTTGGCCCGCGGAAAATTTGAGATGCTTCCCTGTGTCCAACTGGGGCTTTGGGAAAGGTCAGGGCTGGGCATCTGACTGGGATGGATGTCTCTGGCAGGCAGCAGAGCATGTGGATGGTTTGTGAAGCCCGGAAGGGCATGAGATTTCCTGTGGCAGTGCCCACTGCAAATGGAAGGGCATTTGGCCTGAGTTCAGACATATACAAGATGGGCAGAGAAGGAGGGCGGTTCTCGGGACCCACCCAGGAGCAGCTATGGAAGTACAGGGAAACCAAGGGTGTGGGGTCACATGAAGCAGGAAGCTCAAATAAGATGAGGAAAGACGTTTTAAAGACGATCAGGGCTGGGGACAGTGGTTCATGCCTGTAATCCCAACACTTTGGGAGGCTGAGACGAGAGGGTAGCTTGAGGCCAGGAGTTTGAGACCAGCCTGGGCAACATAGGGGGACCCCATTTCTATAAATAAATAAATACCATTGGTACTTGGCATTTCAGGCGGGGAACAGCAAACACATGAAAGCTCTGAGGCAGGAAAGGGAAGTGATTAGTGCTCGCTCCTGGTTCCTTTACCAGACCTTAAAGAGATGTAGAGACATTTCAGGTACTCCTTGGCCGAGCTTCTTCAAGGAAGGCCTAAGTTCGCTTCTACTTCCCATCTATTAATTTTTCTTTTTGGAGACAGAGTCTCATTCTGTCACCCAGGCTGGAGCACATGCAGTGGCACCATCTCAGCTCACTGCAACCTCCACCTCCCGGGTTCAAATGATTCGCCTGCCTCAGCCTTCCCAGTAGCTGGAACCACAGGTACGCGCCACCACGATCGGCTAAGTTTTTGTATTTTTAGCAGAGAGGGAGTTGCATCTTGTTGGCCAGGCTGGTTTCGAACTCCTGGCCTCAAGTAATCCACCTGCCTCGGCCCCACAAAGTGCTGGGATTACAGGCGCGAGCCACCGCGCCCAGCCCTACTTCTCTCCTAACGCCCACCATACCTGCTTCCAAATGTTTGCTGAATGACAAGGTGAACGAGTGAATGGACTACGTGACTTCGGGCAGCAGGCAATCCTATTCCTTGGACCTCAGTTTCCCTTTTTGTAAAGCAAGCCTGTCTCTCGCTTTCTGCGCTAAAAGCCTGAGTTCCGGGCTTGAGATGAGCGCCTCCTGAACTCTGTTTCGGTGGCTCCCTTCTCTCTGAAGTTTTGCTTGTTCTCCTGAAGTCCTGGTCTTTAAGAGCTTATGATCTGCAGGGACAGATTGGCTTTGGGCAGTACATAGTTAACTGTAGCACAGCTTGAAAAATGCTCTGATAGAGGTGGGCAGGCACTTTTTACATGCTGGTAAAGGCGATGTCCTTTTTCAATACCATGAATCCAAGTATTCATGCTATTTTAAATCTGCAATTCTTTGACTCTCCAGAGGGTTTTTAGATTAATTTTTTTTTCTATTACTTCCTAGTGTTTGTTGCATAGTTCAGAGTACTTGATTAAAACTTACCAGGTCGGCCGGGCACGGTGGCTCACGCCTGTAATCCGAGGACTTTGGGAGGTCTAGGCAGGCGGATCACTTGAGGTCAGGAGTTCGAGACCAACCTAGCCAACATGGTGAAACGCTGTCTCTACTAAAAATACAAAAATTAGTTGGGCGTGGTGGTGGGCGCCTGTAATCGCAGCTACTCAGGAGGCTGAGGCAGGAGAATAGCTTGAACCCAGGAGGCGGAGGTTACAGTGAGTGAAATGGCTCCACTGCACCCCAGCCTGGACCATAGAATGAGACTTCCTCTCAAAACAAAAACAAAAACAATGTACTGGGTCTACCTCCGGTTCTGGAATTCTCCTGAAGGCCTTCTCTTCTGGGCTTCATTTTTCTCACTTTTGAGGATCGTAAACTACGTAATTTCCAAGAATCTTTGCCCTACACCTTTAATTCTTTCAAGCAAATATAGCAGAGAAAAATTTTCTTCCCCGCAATGGTGTAAATAATGGAGGCCTTTGAAAATGTGGATTCTAAAGTGGAAGTTCTTTTTGTTCTTCCCCTTTGTTTCCTTTTAAATGAGTTTAGTTACATGAGTATATACTTTATCTCGGAGTTAAGGACAAGTATCTATGATGAAACCTTAAGCAGCTTTTTGGCAATATCTTGCATATTCTTCACAATTGTGTTTTATGTGCAGCATCTTCCCTATATCCAGTTGGTTTGTTTTTGTCTCATTAATGGAGTTGTTGAGCTCAGAACTTTTCAGGAGCATTTTGTTGATCATTTAAGTGTCATGTGAAATACATTCCAATTTAACATTTTATTTTGTTGAGTAAAATGGGAGTAAATGGAAATTTGAGAGTGCCTTGAGTAGATGTACTTGGCTTTGTGTAATGGTTTGAAGCATAGTTGAAAATTACCACTTGTGGCTGGGTGTGGTGGCTCACACCTGTAATCCCAACACTTTGGGAGGGCAAGGCAGGCAGATCACGAGGTTAGAAGATGGAGACCATCCTGGCTAACACGGTGAAACCCCGTCTCCACTAAAAATACAAAAAATTAGCTGAGTGTGGTGGCACATGCCTGTAGTCCCAGCTACTCGGGAGGCTGAGGCAGAAGAATCACTTGAACCTGGGAGGTGGAGGTTGCAGTGAGCGGAGATTGCACCACTGCATCCCAGCCTGGGCGACAGAGTGAGACTCCATCTCAAAAAAAAAAAAAAAAAAAAAAAAAAGCACTTATAAAAAATTGCATCACATCTTGAATGACCTATAAAGGAGCTACAATTCTAAGGAATATTGTAATTAATTCTTTAAAATAGTCAGGCCGGGTGCTGTGGTTTACACCTGTAATGCCAGCGCTTTGGGAGGCTGAGGAGCGAGGATCACTTGAGCCCAAGATTAGAAGTTGCAGTGAGCTATATTCATGCCACTGTACTCCAGTCTGTGTGATAGAGTGAAACCTTTTCTCTAAAAAATAAAAATGTAAATAAATAATTTTAAAATAAAATACTGTGCTCCTTTCCAATTTATCTGTTTGGTAAGGTGGGAATTTGATGTGCTTGAGTTTCTTAAAGCCATGTGTCTCTGTAGAAAGGAGACCCAATTTTCTCTGCTATTCCTAGTTATTTGGATGATTATAGGGATTAAAAATAGCCATTTGGTCAAGTCTTGAGCTACTGAATTACAATTTTTGCTTCGCTCAGTAGGATTTTGCCTTTATTTTGATTTGCATTCTTATCTTAGTTTAGGAAAAGATCTTTGTTATATGCCCCATGCACTTTGTTCTTTTGGGGAATCTGATCTTAGGAGAGCGCTTCAAAATGCGACCAGATTTTCTTTATGGTTTTCTAGATATTATTAATGTCTTAATAAAACTTAAGTAGTTAATGCTGCTTCTGTGTCGAGGTATTTTTCATTTAGAGTAGGCTTGATTTTTATATGGATTAAATGAAAGGAAGTCTCTAACGGAAGGGGACACATGGGTATGGAGAAGACAGAGGGTATATATATATGTATTTTTTTTTTTTTTGGAGACGGAGTTTTGCTCTGTTGCCCAGGCTGGAGTGCAGTGGCAGGATCTCGGCTCACTGCAAGCTCCGCCTCCTGGGTTCACTCCATTCTCCTACCTCAGCTTCCCAAGCAGCTGGGACTATAGGCACCTGCCACCACGCCCTGCTAATTTTTTGTATTTTTAGTAGAAACAGGATTTCACTGTGCTAGCCAGGATGGTCTCCATCTCCTGACTTCGTGATCCACCCGCCTCGGCCTTCCGGAGTGCTGGGGATTACGAGTGTGAGCCACTGTGCCTGGCTGACAGAGGATATATTTTTGAGCTCTACATTTCAGAATTCTTTTCTCTAGCCCTGGCCTGGGTCCCAAACAGGGAACTTAATTCACTCTATCACTGAAGTATACTCTTGCTTTGATGCCATTGGTATGTTGTCCTAGAGATTTGCTGTGGCTGCTAGGAGTGTTTCAGAGTTAAGAACTGATGCAACCTCTCTTTTGTCAGTTGATGAATCTATAAACCATCTTGTTTCCTTTAGCGTTATCTCCCTGGAACTGGAAGGTCAGAGATGAAGTTTTGTTAGATTATAAGTCTCAGTCTTTGCTATCTACCTTCGTCTGTCTCCCATGTCACCTGCTGGGTTTTTTTTCCCCCCAGTTTTTCATTTTAATGTTTTTATTGGATAGGTGTCTATTATTGCAGGCTACCTCAAAACACTTTTGGATATTGACAGGATATAAGTATGAATAATATGTAAAAGATAACTTGTTCTAGTTCTTTTGAGCAGAGGATTTGGTTTCGATATTAAAGCTTTTGTTAAGTCCAAGTACTTTCTGAACTTCAGTTCCCTTACCTGTAAAATGGAGTTAGTTGTTAGTAATACCTGTTCTGCCTAACTTAGGAGATTGTTTTGAGGATCAAATGAAATCATGAAGGTAATGGAATTTTGTAAATTTTAAATGAAATATTGTATTACCTAAGATCTTTTTTTAAAATGCCATATTAAGAATGGAATGAATCTGGGTTTTCCTTTGAAATCCCAAATGTTTAATGTACCAAGAAGTTTTATTGTGTCTGTTGGGGAGCTTCATTAGGATTGTTTTCTATCTTTAAATGGCCAGTATTGTTTTATATGTTAACATTTTTGGGGAACATCAAAATTTGTGTTTCAGTTATCATTAATATTTTACAAAGTTATTGAATGTGCATGATTTAGTCTTTAACAATCTCTTTAATTATTTACATTCCCATGTAAAAAATGCAGTAATGGACGTCCATGTGAATAACATTCCAATGCTTTAATGAAGCATAATTTCTTGACATTGCAGTTTCTAAGTGCCCTGTCTTGAGGTTGAGAAAGCTAAGGGGCAGTCAGAGGTCAAGGTCAGCAAAGCGTCACCTTTGACATTTGAAATCCAGCAGCAGGTATCACAGTGAACCCCATTCCAGCATCCAGGAAGTTTCTCTGCCCTGCCTCTCTTCCAGCCACCTCGGAATCTGTGTCTGCGGTGTTGGTCCTGCTTTCCTGTCTCTCCTCTGCCTTTTCTTTCTCTTCACCAACTTCCACCGAGTGCCTCTGATGTCCCAGACAGTGGCAGTGGGAGTACAAAGGCTAATAAACCCGGCCCTGGTCCTCAAAGATTTTATGTTTTCTGTGCAGATATTAAGTTACAGTGTCATACATAGTGTTGACAAACATTGATACAGATTCCCTGTGAAGTGCAGAAGCACCATCCTAGAAGCAGAGATGCAGAGGCAGCACTGGTGACTCACACATGGAGAGCTGGAGTTCTTGGTCTGTGGGATAAACTGACCTGGACATCATTTCAGTGCAGCAGAGTGAGTGCTGGGACGGGCTCCCTCGGGGCATCTGGGGCTGGGTTTGTCTGGTGTTTGGTACTTAGAGTTTATCAGTAAGATGAGCTTTGGGAGGCTTCTAAGTGAAAAGAAAGGCAATCACTTATCTGAAACCTAAAATTTGTAGGTGTTCTGGGCCATTTATAATTCACTGAATCTGTTTTGTCAGAACAAGACTATCATCTATTGTTTTGGATGGAGTGTGGCCAGCCCTGCCTTGCGATGTAAGGAAATCAGGAAACGCTTGTCAGGTGTCAACACTGTGCCAGACAGTCTTCTAGGGGTTTCCACGTAAATCACTGTATTCATTTCTGTTGCTGCTTTACCACATTTCCACAAATTTAGTGACTTAAAACAATTGAAATTGTATCATCTCACAGTTCTGTGGGGCAGAAGTCTGACGTGGGTGTCACTGGGCAAAAATCAGCATGTGGGCTGGGCTGCATTCCTCACTGGAGAATTGTTTCCAAGTGCTTTTGGCCAAATATAGTTCCTTGTGGTTGTAGGACTGAGGTGTCTGTTCCCTTGCTGGCCATCTGTTGGGGGCTGCCCTCAGCTCCTGAGGTCTCTATCTGGTGTTTAGCGTTATCTCAGCTCACTGCAACCTCTACCTCCCGGGTTCAAGTGATTCTCCTGCTTCAGCCTCCTGAGTAGCTGAGACTACAGGTGCCCGCCACGATGCCTGACTAATTTTTGTATTTTTAGTAGAGATGGGTTTCATCATTTTGGCCAGGATGGTCTCCATCGCTTGATCTCATGACCCGCCTGCCTTAGCCTCCCAAAGTATGGAGATTACAGGCATGAGCCACCTCACCTTGCCAGTTCTATGCTCTTAGAGGCTCATGGGATTACACTGGACCTCCCTGGATAGCCCAGGATACTCCTCCTAAGGCCTGTGGCAAAGCCCTTTTGCTGCGTGACATAGTCACAGGTCTCCCGGGTTGGAATCTCCCACCAGTTACCGATCCACTTACTACAGCAGCCTGGGAGGTGCTTTTCATTGCCTCTGGTTAACAGACACCATTTTTTTTTTTTTTGCAAATTGGTGGAACATGAAGATCTTTCTTTTTTTTTTTTTTTAGACGGAGTCTCATTCTCTTGACCGGGCTGAAGTGCAGTGGTGCGATCTTGGCTCACCATAACTTCCACCTCCCAGGTTCAAGCAGTTCTCCTGCCTCAGCCTCCTAAGTAGCTGGGACTACAGGCACGTGCCACCAAGCCTGGCTAATTTTTGTATTTTTAGTACAGACGGAGTTTCAGTATGTTGACCAGGCTGGTCACAAACTCCTGACCTCGTGATCCGCCCGCCTTGGCCTCCTAAAGTGCTGGGATTACAGGTGTGAGCGACCACACCCAGCCATGAAGATCCTTCTTAAATGAAAAAACCATTCCTCTGACTTGATGTGAGGCTGTTGGTGAGAGTGATAGCAGTGGAGACAGGTCCATCAGAAATGGAGATAAACTTTGTGTTCTGCAGTATTTTGATGGCCTGCCCTGATTATGTAAGTTTTGCTAAGAAGTCACTAGAGTAATTCCTCTACTGGAAGAAACACCCATATGGGGAATTTGGGACCTTGCCTTTTCAAGTTTTACACAAAGGACTCTTCATGGGCGAAAAGTACATGATTCCAGGTCCATTTCTAGAATGGAAACAGCTGCATCAACCCAACAGCGATTCACATTCCTGAGTTTGAGAGAATCCGATTGTTTCAAGGCTGAAGCCAAAAGCCCAAGAAACAATGTTTGTACCTTTATTCATAGTTAGGAATTAGGTGCATCCTGTGGTCAAGAAAACAACTGATGGTGGTCACCAAGTAGTTTAAAACCAAGCAGAACCTCATTTTATCATGTGGGTGTTTTTGACTTTCTTAACGAAGTTTTTATTTTCCTGTGCAATAAATGACAAGCTCTGACTTGAAATGCATTTCCTTTAATAAATCAGAATCTAGGGCCGGGCGCGGAGGCTCACGCCTGTAATCCCAGACTTTGGGAGGCCGAGGAGGGTGGATCACGAGGTCAGGAGATTGAGAACATCCTGGCTATGGTGAAACCCTGCCACTACTAAAAATACAAAAATTAGCCAGGCATGGTGGCGGGCACCTATAGTCCCAGGTACTCGGGAGGCTGAGGCAGGAGAATGGAGTGAACCTGGGAGGCAGAGCTTGCAGTGAGCGGAGATCACGCCACTGCACTCCAGCCTGAACGACAAAGTGAGACTCTGTCTCAAAAAAAAAAAAAAAAGAGAAAAAAAAAGAAATCAGAATCTATAATCCTAAGGTTTTTAACCTTGCTTTCAGAACTTTATGAAGTCCCCAAAATCCTGTGCAACAATTTTGTGTATATGCATCCGTGTGTGTTTATGGGGAGATGATTTATAGCTCTCCATACTTTTTCAAAGTGGTTGGATTCCAAAAAATTTTAGAATTTATATGAAATAGGCCAGCCACAGAATGACAATTACTGTGATATTGTTCTGAATATCCAGAGGGAGAGAAAATGATACGGTTCCCAATATCACAGGGGGCGTACATCCTCCTGTGATATTGTTTCTTATATTCAGGGGGAGAGGATGATATGACTCCCAATGTCACAGGGGTTGTACACACCTCTTGCGATATTGTTCCTAATATCCCAAAGGGGAGAGCATAATATTTCTCTCTATATCGTAGGGGGTGTACACCTACTTTGTAATATTGTTCTTAATATCCATGATGGGAGAGGATGATATGATTCCCAATATCGCAAGAAGTGTACAGCCGCCTGTGATATAGTTCCTAACATCTTGGTGGGGAGAGGATGATATTACTGCCCGTACCACTCGAGTTGTAAAACCCCTTCGATATTTTCCCTACAATCCTGAGGGGAGAGGATGATATTACTCCCAATATCGAAGAAGGCGTACACCCCCCTGTGACACTATGCACAATATCCACGTTGGGAGACGATGACATTATGCCCAATATCGCAGGGGATGTACACCCACCCTGGGATATTGTTTCTTATGTCGAGAGGGAGAGAAGATGCTATTGATCCCAATAACGCAGGGGCTGTGGCTGTACACCCCTCCTGTGATACTGTTCTTAATATCTTAGGGAAGAGAGGATGATACTACACCCAATATTGCAGGGGGTGTACACTCACCCAGTGATATTGGTCTTAATGTACTCCACCTCCAACCACCAGGGATATCGTTCCTAATATCCAGGGGAAGACAGGATAACATTATGCCCAATATCGCGGGACAGTGTTCACACCCTCTGTGATGTTGTTCCTAGTATCCAAAGGTAGAGACGATGATATTACTGGCCATATCGCAGGGGGTGTACACCCTTCTGTGATATTGTTTTTGACATTTAGTGGGGGAGAGGAAAACATGAATCCCAATATCGCTGAAGGTGTACAGACTCCTGTGATGTAGTTCCTAATGTGCAGGCGAAAGAGAAGAATATTTCTCTCAATATCGCAGGGGGTGTAACCATCCTGCCCCCTGTATATTGCTCTTAATATGCAGCGGGGTGGAGGCTGATAGTACTCCCAATATCCCAGAAGGTGCACACACACCTGTGATAGAGTTCCTAATATCCAGCGGGAAAGGGGATGATTTTACTTTCGATATCGCAGTGGGTGTATACCGCCCCCAATCCCGGGATATCATTCCTAATATCCAGGCAGGAAGAAGATGACACGGCTGACAATATCGAAGGGGGTGGACACCTCTTCTGTGATATGGTTCCTCTTATCCAGGGGGTGAGTGGATGATAGTACTCCCAATAAAGTAGGAACCGTACAGCCAACCTGGGATTTTGTCCTTAATAACCACAGCGGAGAGGTGATATTACTACCAACATTGCAAGGGGTGTACACCCCTCCTGTGATATTATTTCTTATGTCCAGGAAAGGAGAAGATGGTATTAGTACCAATATTTAAGTGATAGACAGCCCCCATGGGATATTGTTCTAAATATATAGGTTGAAAGAGGATGAGATTCCATCCAATATAACAAGGGGTGTACATCCTGCTTGTGATATGAATTCTAAAACCTAGAAGAAGAGAGAATGACATTGCTTCCAAAAACACACGGGGTGTACACCCACCCTGTGATATTGTTCCTGTCAGCCAAAGGAAGAGATGATGATACTACTCCCACTACCTGAGAAGGTACACACACCCCTGTGATATTGTTCCTCATAACTTGTGGGGGAGAGCATGATATTACTTCCAGTATGACAGTGGCTTGACACCCAGTCTGTGATATTGCTCCTAATTTCCAGTAGGTAAAGTATGATGTTCCTGCCAAGAGAGTAGGGAGTGTACAACCGCCCTGTGATATGTCTCCGAATATTCAGGGAAACACAGGACGACATTACCCCAAATTTCCCAAAAAGTGTACACCCATTGTGTGATATGGTTGCTAATATCCGGAGGTGCAGAGGATGATATTCGTTCTCCTGTCGCAGGCTGTGTACACGCAACCTGTGAAATTGTTCCTAATATCCTGAAAAAAAGAGACTGCTAATAATGGACACACACTGCAGCGGGGAGTAATTGGCTATTACGATCCACATTGCAGGGGGTGAGGCACTCCCTGCGATATGGGGAGTAATAGCAACCCCCTCTCCCCCCTGGCTATTACGATCCACATCGCAGGGCAGTTCAGGACACCAGCCCTGCCCCAACCTTGACCAAGACAGTGGGTGTCATGGGACCACCCCAGGGTGGGTGGCAGCTCAGCTCGAAGGTACCCCTGCTGCCAAAGACCAACTGCTCCTGCTAGTTTGAATCTGGCCGCAGGGTCTCTGTTGGTGAGACAGGTGACCATGAGGCAGACACCCTGAAATCTAGCACGACAGAGCTCAATGCCCCCATGAGAGACACCATAGCACGCAGACTTTGCAGACATACTAGCGAAGGCCACAGCAGGCCCTGAGTGAGGAACAAGCTGACCAAGATCCTGGGGTTCTGCCACACAGCCCTTAAACCAGGGACTGGAAACTGTTTCCCTAAAGAGCCAGGAGTCAGTATTTTCAGCTTTGCCAACTGATCTTTGCCTCAAGAATGCAACTCTGCCATGGCTACAGCACAGCAGCCTTCTGCAGGTGGCCTGTGAAGAGATGGGCATGACTGCACCCACATCAAACTTTACTTATGGACATGGAACCTTCTCAGTGTCATGAAGCATTATTTTTTTATTTGTTCAACCTTTTGGAAATGTAAGATCCATTCTTGATTCACAGGCCGCAAGAGCAGGCAGGTACGGGCTGCCCCTGGCTGACCTCTGGAATGAGCTTAGAGAAGGAAATGATAGGCTGGGCCAGGGCAGCCTCCTCATAGCGGGTTCGCTGCAGAAGGGTCATTCATAGCAACCACTTCTAATTCTTCATCTTGGCTTCAAGTGCAGTTCAGGTGGAGAAAGAGAGGACAGAACTGGCCTCAGCAACAAGGAGGAAGGAGATGCAGGGTCAAGCAGCCATGTGGATCAATCACACGTAACATTCACACCAAGTAGAGCACAGGCAGGACTAGCCCGGGGTGGGGGTGGGGGGGGCGAAGTGGAGGCTTTCTGGGGTGGGGGACCTCTGGGTGGGCAAGATTCTCTACCTAAAACTCAAATAGAAGATCTACACAGCAGTAGTTACAGAAAACACACACTAAGAAAAAGGTCAAAATAAAAATAGGACACCAAGTTTGGCCAACCGGGTCTCACAAGCCAGTAGGGAAGAAAGCCCAGGAGGGCCCACCAGAGGAGCTGGGGGTGGGTTCCTGCCTGCAGGGGGCCTGGGACACCTCATTCCCACAGATGAGGACCCAAGCTTTGGGGAGGAAGCTGTCAGAGTCACCAGTGAGCTGTTCAGAGCTGGAGCCACAGAGCAGGGGAGGAGCCCTGGCCATGTCCCCGTGTGGGCTGAGAAGCTGGGTGGGGTCACACCCCCAGGGGCAGATGCAAACGGTGGACTGTGAGTCCTCCTCCTGCCCAGAGGATGCTTAGCTCCCAAGGGACCACCAATGTCTGGAACCCAGGGACACACCACCTGACCGTCATGCCCAGGCCTCCTGGACCAGGCAATGTCCAGTACAGGCAGGCAGTCTGGGCTTGGGGCCAGGACAGGGGTGGATGGTCCTGCTAGGCAGGCCTCCTTCTCCCTACCAGCTGGGCTGGTTGCACTGTATTTTTGTTCTGGCAACATATTGCTGCTCACTTTGGCCACACCAGTCCCCGGCTCCCTAACAAGGCCCAGTGCTGTCCAACCCATCTACACAGGCCCCACACACCCAGTGAACACCAGTCTCCCATCAGCCAGGAGGACCCATGCTCACCCCCTGAAGTATCTGTGGGAACCTGCATCCCACAGGGACCCACAGCTCGGGGCCAACCTCCATGGGGCTTCTTGGTTGTGGTGCTAGGGGCGGGGGTGGGGGGAGTTGACCTCCAGCCTTCCCATCTTGGTCACTGTGTTTTGTGGGGATCATTCAGTCCTGGGAGCTTCCTAGGGACCCCAGAAGGAAGACAACAGGGTGGTCATGGCAGCCTGAAATTACAGGTCTACTTTCTTTCCTTGGCTGGCGCTCAGATGGACAGGTGCGCTGGTGCTCAGATGGGCAGGTGCTGGAGCAGCCCTGCTGGAAGCGATGCAGCCTCCAGGAAGCCGGAGGAAGGGGTGGAGAGGGACCTGTGCTTTCCAGGCTGCCTTTTATACTGCCTCTGGACCCCTGACGCGAAACGAACCCTAACCTAATCAACTTAGTCCAATTACGTGACCTGGAAAGGTCTATTTGCCCAGCCCACTCTAAGATGGTGTTCACTATGGACAGACATTCTAAAACCTACGTGTACAGCTGCAAGCTTTGAAGAATAGATGCTTCCTGTCAGGTATATAACACTGGTGCATGTACCCCTGTCTTGTTTTACATCTTTTTTTTTTTTTTTCAAATAAGGTGCTAAGATAGACACAGTGTAATTCGACTGTATTTATTCTATTTCAACGTAGGCCTCAGTGTCATCAAGGAGATTCACCTTGACATGCAGTCTCGGCCCTTATCCATCTTCAGAGCTTCTCCTTCTTCCCCACGGTAAGTGTGTCAGCAGAAAACCCTGACCACACCCTCACGGGTTTACTCCTCCAGGAGGCCCTTGGAAACCACCGTGAATTGGACTGCACTGGGAAACCCAGATGAAGAAAGTCAACACCGCTTTGTCCTTCGCTGCCTGGCTCCTTTTTCAGCTCGTCCTGCGGCTCCAGGCATTATGCCTGAAGAGTCTCCAGGACACCGGTGGAGCTCTGTTTCCTTGGGTCCCCTTGCCATTTCTCTGGATTTGCGAAGATCCAGCGGGCTTTCTGTGGAACTCTCCTGTCGGGGAACTTTGGTGCCACATCCCCTCATTCTGCCCTTCCTCATCTGCACCTACACAAGTTAGGGTCCATGTTCCTTGGACGGGAAGAGACAGACAGGAGTCAGAATGCTGAACCAGCACATTGGGGGCATTTTCTCAAGTGGTCCAAGTGACCCCATGGTCTTCTAGAGCTTTGGAACCAGTCGCGTCCCACTTGACACCACACCCGACTCTCAGTTGCTGAATCTTGTTGGCCCTCCGGCGATCTCCCGTTGGATGAGTTGCATCTGCTGAAACTTCAGGTGGGAACGCCTGCTTACATCCCCCTGTGGCTGTTCTCCGAGCTTTCCGGTCACATAGTTTCCTGCCACGCTCTTTGGTTCATTTTGGTCATGCTCCTTTTCTGTCAGAGGAGCAGAGCGTTGATCTTGTTGATTCTGGATGCTGATACTTTCTAGGTGGTCTGGATAATCAAGGTAACGACCCTCAACGGCGGCGGAAAGGGAGCAGCCATTTGGCGTGGCTCAGAAAATCCCGCTCAGTTCCGAGGCCTCCTAGATGTGGAATCCTGGTCAGAGTTGTTCCCAGGTCAGAGAAGGGAGATAGCCTGTGCATGATGGGGTATCCTTGCCTAGAGTTTTCAGTGAGTCTCGACCTCAGCTACTCTTAGGATCAGGGGGAGAAGCATGGAAAGGCCCGGTGCTCAGGCATCCGGAAAGAAGATGGGATGAATATTCTACCTCTGAAGTACATCCCAAATCTGGGAGTTTATTTCAGCTTTACTGGGTTCTACTTGGCGAATGAAACTGTGCCTCGTTCATACGCACATCCGGAAACCACTTCATGGGGGCCGTCACAGTTTGAACCCCACGCGTGGCATCGCGGTGAGCCAAATGGGGACTCCTGGTGCAAGCGACGCTCTCCACGTGTTAGCGTGCGTGAGATTCACTTGGCGGAATTCGACTAGGTGCGTGTTGGTAGAGTGGGGCTGAGGTTCTCTTGCCCCTGTGGATGTTTAAGAAGTCAAAGGTCCTGCCAAATCCTGCGGTCCCCTCAATCAACTCTGTTTCGGAGACATAATGACTTGGATTGCTAACAAGTCAAGAAATTTTCAAGCCCTTGGAAAATCAGTTCCACACAAACACGGAATGAAAGTCAAAAGAGAGTACGTCATCTTTGTGAGGATTTTATTCACTTCAAAACCAATTAAACACACCTATTTCCAATGGCATTCCAGAGCCCAATTTTCGAGGCTGAGGAAACACCCCAAGAAGGCTTTGCATAGAACGCTTCACAGCATCCAGAACACTGCTGTCAGGGCGGGGCACAGCTGAAGGCCTGTATCTCTCAGAGTTCCCTAACTGTTCCCTGATTCAGTCATCTAGAGAGCAAACACATAGTCATTCCCCAGTTTCCTACTGACATCACAGCAGAAGTCTGACTCCTGTGCGTCACGGTCACCCAGTTTCTGAGGCAACGAATCACTGGCACAGAAGCTTCTCGTGGTGGGTTTCCGGAGAGCCCTGCGAACTACAATGTTCCTCACCAGAATTCAATGAGGCAGAGTCTCTGCATGTGGTCCCTGCCTGGCCTGGGCTCCAACATCCACAGAAGCACCACAGCTGGGGAACTTGGGAGTCACCACACACAGTCTGCTCTCTGCTCTGTGCTCCTCAGTCCCACGGTCCCTCCAAGTCACGGGAGCTGGAGGCCACGGAGCCCCTGCCACCTGCAGTCTCACTCCAGGTCAGAATCGCTGTCCTCTGAGGAGGAGGAAACCTGAAGGTCCTCATAGAGGACACTCAGGGGGACAGGAACACAGGGAGCCTCAGACTTCCCTGAGACCTGAGGGCTGTGAGCGAGGAAATCTCCCGGCTTCTCAGGAGAGGGAAACGAGGGAGCTGTCAGGAGGCTGGAGCTCCACCATCCATTTTCCAGTCTCCGGAAGAGCATTCTGAGAGGCTGGGCCCCATCATCCCTGGCCGCTGGGTGATGGGACATGGTGCAGGCCTGGGCAGTAGGCAGGCAAGGTCTGCTGTGCGGAGGCTGCAGGTCGCTGCTGGGCACCTGGGCGGATGTCCTCCTGCTCATCTGGGGCGACGGACTTGGTCTGAGTTCGGTTGCAGCTGGCGGAGTTGGAGAGTCTCCGGGGCCCCCAGCTCACCTCCCTGGATGGCATTTTCGGGCATCTGGAAGGGACCCATTCTCGGTTTCTTGGGGAAGTTCAGGCAAGCCTGAGTCGGAGCCTCGGCAGGTCTCTTGGCTCCTGGCCTGAAACTGAGATTGGAGCCGAGGCCCAAGCTGTGTGTGTCGCTGGTGGGCAGGGCTGTGAGGTCACCGCAGGACGTTTGTCTTGCGCTTGGGGGCTGATGACCCGGATCAGGCCGTGGGGCTTGGAGGCAGCCTCGGGAACTTCTCGGCGGCCACCCTGAGGGCTGCTGTGTGTCGGCTTCACCACGACGAGAGGCTCCGGACCCTGCTGCCTGACTCCAGGCTGAGGGATGTCGGCCACAGCCCCTGTCTGTGGTTCCTTTGGTCGGAGACTTGACGAAGAGCTCGGACTGGCTTTTCTGAGGGGAGACAGTGAAGCCAAGACGGATACCGTGTCAGACATTTTGGTAGCTGAGCCATCAGTGAGGGCAGGGTCCACGCGTGGCCTCTTATTGGTTGTGTGGACTGGCATTGGCCTGCTTGCAACCTGAAAGAAAGGAGACCGCACACATTAGAAGTTCCTCAGCATCCAGCCAACATGGAAATCAACCACATCCAAAGACGAGGTGCACACAGCAGGAAATTCTTAATACGGTATGGACAGGCAGTCCTTGGATGTAGGGAAAGATCCTCAACGTGAGTGCTGATCAGGACAAGACCTATGAAAAATGCACTCTCGAGCTATGATCTAAGAATACCATTTTTCTAAAGACTGTGTCTTGGGCATTCACTGGGTCAAAGCGCCTCCACTCAGTCTTCCATGAAGTGGGACGGACTAATGCCCTTCTGAAGGCAGGTTGGTGGTTCAAGTGTTCCCAGGACGTCTTTTCTGAAAACCTGCATGTTCCTGGGGTTAGCGTCCTCCAGGTTTGGGGCCTCTGAGGGACTAATTTCCTCACGCCGCTAGGAAGATGTTGTTGGCGGGCTTGCCATCATTGCACAAAAAGAAAGCAACAGGAAATACGGCATCTTCAGATGCCTTCACCTGGAATCAAATGGACCTGGAAGGATTGTGGAGTCCCTGACCCCAAGAAGGCAGGGAAGAGGGGTTCCCCGATCCCCTCACACACATGGGAACCTGAAAGAAAATCAACCAGGGTGACCTAGAGGAGAAAAGGACCAGGGCCCCAGGGTGACACTCACCCTCAGATAATCACAAGATTCCATGGATTCTTTTCGATTTGGACTGCTGGATTTCCTAGACAGAGAGAGCCTGGGAGCAGCTGTGAGCAAGCACATGCCAATCCCAATCCACAGAGCCAAGCTCTGTCCAAACATTTGCTAAGCTAGACCAATCCCCAGGCCCAGAGGTGCAAACAGTGACTCCACTCAGGACTTGGAAAGAGGAGCACAGGAAAAGGCCCAAATTTGCCAAGAAAGCTCTCAGAAATGTGGCAGTTATTTCATAAGTACTTGAATAATAAACCCAAACAATGGAAAACAAAACTAAACAAAGGCAAATGTGAATGGAAACGTGATGAGTGAGAGCAGGAGTGTGTCTCTGTTGGAAGCAAGCACAGCAGTCACCACTACTTCATTCAATCACGTTGATATTTATTCAAAAGCATTGGCCTGGGGCATGTAGGGAACCTGGACTAAGAAAAGGAATGGGGCACAGCTTGGAGAAAAAGGGAAGAGTCTGAGGACAGAAATAGAGCACCAGTCTTAGGAATTATTTATCGTGGCATCACACCAATGACTACAAGGACATCAGTATTCAAGGGGAGGTGTTAGTCCTGGGAGTGGGCAGCTGTCTTCAGATGAATTTTCAGGCCACGTCATGCTGGAAGCAGCACTCGCACATGGAGCAGTCAGGGATTCGATTGAGTGTGGTTGGATTCATGTAGTTAAATAAGAAGATAAATTTTAAGGGATAATGTGTGTGAAGTGAAATGTGAATGTTTTGTTTGAACTCCCTGCAGTTCTCCCTGTCCCTGCAGCATCTGGGACCCTCTGCTGTTGAAGTCAGTGGGTGATGATGGGAAACAGCAAAGGGGAAGAAAGTGGTCCCTGGAATTACTCTCTCTCCACATTTCAGGGAATGCACTGACTAAGGACTTGGACAATCTCTGACCCATCAGTGCAGGGGGTGGCTCTTGGATTAAATCACTTCCTAAAGAGACATCTCCGTGCCTTGCTGGGAGGCCTGTGGTGAACCCTGCGATAGATCTGGGGATCAGGACTTGGTGAAGGGGGCATAGGTCTGAGGGACGAGGTGCACAAGAGCTCCATAGCATGCAGGCTGAAACTGGAATCGGCTGGTCTAGGGCATCCCACAGGACTAGGTGTGGGTGGTAGAGGGTAGCGTTGGGGGAAGGCTGCCAGACAGCGTGGAATGCACAATGGGGTTACTAGGAGACAAGGGCTGGTCCCAGTCATGTGGTTTGCTGGGGGTATCATCAAGGGCTGGTGATTTAGGGGTGCTGCCTCCCCCTCTTCTGCAGGTGAAAAAGGCACATTCTCTCCTTTCATGTCTGAGATGACTCCATCTTGAACATGGAACTCCAAGGTGAAGTCATCAGCCGAAGGCAAGATGTCCTGGATCTGCACAGGGAACTGCAGGCCATCTTGTGACCTCAGGACATGCTCAGGGACAATCACAATGACTGTGTTCTCCAGGGTTAGTTGCAGCGCTGTTTCTGGGGCCAGGATGAGGACGCCCTCTTCCAGGCTCAGCCTCACTTCTGTCCCTTGTTCCAGGACTATGATGAGCTCCCCAGTGCCAGAATCCAGCCGCTCCTGTGGAAAGACAGTCCTCAGGATTCTGCCCTCCAAAAAGGCTGCAAATGATGACCATGGGGAGGGAGATGCCAGGAGCTTCACCCTTTACAACTTTAAAATACAAACTCCCTCCCAGAATTGGCTCTCATGCTGACCCACCCAAATGTACATCTACTGGATATCACTTGAGCCTGAAGATTGTGCAGCACTGTCTAATCTTTGCCATGCAAGGACATAGGAACTTACCTGGGGAGGTTCCAGGGACTGGCATGAATTCAGGTGTGGAGCTCCTGAAATTGAGAGTATTTTTGCACCTGCAGAGAGACCACAGTGAGGGAGGCTAAGGCTCTCTTCCAGCAAGAGTCTCCTGGATTTCAGAATGTGACCCTCAGAAATCCACAACCCAGCACTGGCTAGCCTCAGGACACCAGCCCACAACAATCAAGCATTGCTTTCCACTCATCCTGCAGAAAACACCCTCTCCATTTATGTCATGAGCCATGACACTGACCTCCAGGCATGGGGATCTTAAGAAATATTAGGGAACGTGCCTTACCTGTACAGGGACCCTGCTCCACTTGGTGGCGTTTGGGTGGATTCATTTGTGTGGTAGCCAAACTGCAGGACAGAAAGGGACCCATCAGTCTTCCACATAGTGACACAAAGCCTAATTCTCACAAGCCCCAAACTTCATTAGCCATCTGGCACACATTGTTGCTGTGGCCCAAAATCACATGCACTTGTGTTCAGCTCCAAATCCTATGTGCATCCAGAAAGTCCTAACACTCATCTCCCACCCTCTCCTTTTCTAGAGGCTTTTCCTGTTGGTGCATGTGTGTGATGAGAGATGGTGATTACAGGAAACAGTTTGCTTTTTCAGGAGCTCATCCACATGAGAAGGAGGGACATCTAATTTGGCCTGAGGACTTTTGGAGAAGATGCTGATTTTTCAGGTATCTAACCTCTGTGTCTATGCAGTTACAGTGTGAATGGAGTGAGAGATGATGGGAAATGTTTCATTTTCTAGTGAGCACAAGGAAAACATTTAGATCATGCTCACAGTTTACCTGTCTCCACACAAGAGGCAACTTCCATTTACCCAGAGGACAGAGATTAACAGTGAAAAGAAACATGAGATGAGCCCCCAACAGGTTGCCGAAACCCCCCATGCTGGCCGCATCCTGTGGTCTCCACTGTGGGTCTCATCTCCCCGATGTGTTCTAAATTTATAACACTCAAGGTCATGGCAGGCCAGGGTGTCTTCTCTGCCCTAGTCTGGCCCTTTAGCATATATTCACACACACACACACACACACATGCACACACATAGTCACACACAGTCACATGTCAACCTGGAAACCCAGAGTAGCCACATACTCCAACATACCTGGCCTCTCCTTCATTGTCATTCTGCCATTCTGTCTGGAAATCCCTGGGGCTTCTTGGGCGCCGGTAACCATACATAGTAAATGGTCTCTGGACTTGCTTGTGGCAAAAAAATCTCAATCTTTGGCCTATTTTCTGTAAATCTATACAGTTTACGCCTTGATCTTTTACTTTACCTGAAGGAAAATTATCAGCCCCTAGCACAGCACAGCCAGAGCATGGGAGAGCGTGCCCTGGCCTGGGACCAGTCAAATGGTGCTTTGGTAGAGTCAAATCTTGGGGAAATCTTCCAGGAGTCTTATAAGAGGTGGAGCCATGGGATTTGTCAAAATGGATGAATGTGATTGGCTAGTGGTGCTGATTAAACAACACGAGGGGCCTGCATGGGAGTGGTTTTATCAAAACTCAATCAATATGAGTGTGACCCTGTCAGAATTAGCCTAATTCAATCAAAATTAATTCAAGATCTCTACTCTGATTCACCATATAATTGTGATATAAAATAACAGTATTTTAAACTAGTGATATTTACTTTCTATTGTAGTCTGTTTATTAATTGGGTAGGACAATTATTTTTTGTAAAGTTCATGTGTACATCATTTCTCAGTAAACATAAAGGATTGGGTCTAGAAAACTTTGAAGATACCACAAATTGTATATGCTCAAGTCCCTTGTATAAAA
This sequence comes from Theropithecus gelada, assembly GCF_003255815.1. NCBI lineage: Eukaryota > Metazoa > Chordata > Mammalia > Primates > Cercopithecidae > Theropithecus > Theropithecus gelada. The sequence goes on from NC_037676.1 coordinate 166,315, forward strand.
TGGTGTAGAATTTAGATATAACGCATTCACATTAATTTATATAATTTAAATGATCTCTAGATTATTTTTAATACCTAATGCAATGCCCAGATGTCACATCACTTATGTGAACGCAAAAAGAACGTGGTGCATGGAAAATTTAAGATTTCTTTGAAGAAACTTGTGCAAATATTTTGTGAATATTTTCTATTCAAGATTAGTTGAATCCATGAAGATGGAACCTATGGATATGGAGGGCTAACAGTATTTTTAAATAATAAAATAATATGTATTTTAAGTGAATTAAGTTTTAAAACGAATCTCCTGGGGAAAGTTGTCCAAACATAATAAGCGAGTATTGTAAGACAACCGGGGGAAAATACAAAAAGAACCTTTACTTAATTTCTGATCTATCATCGTGTATTAATCTGTCTGTTAATTTATTTCTTGCCTGTATTCCCACTGGACTAATTTCAGAATTATAAGGCAAGTTTTGCTTTCAACATTACTTATTAATTACAAATCCATCATTTTTATGGTCAAAGTCACCTAAACTTCTTGCAGGTGGCCGAACACCATATGCCTGAACTCAGAATGAGTCATTTTAAGATTAAAAATTATTTGGCAACATAAAGAATAATAGATGGTATTGGGGGAAAACAATAATCCAGTAATCACCAGAATTGAACTAGAAGGAAAATCTCTGAGGGTGCACCATTACTGAGCATGCCATCTCTAACAGGCCCGTGAGCTCAGGGCTTCATTCTCTCTCTGGAACTTGTATAAATTTGTTTGTGGATTCTCTTTCTATTTAGCTGATAATTTCATCAGTTTTATTAGGTGAAGTATAGATTATGTTTCCCTTAAATGTTAAAAAAAAAAAATGAATCTAATTCGCAAATGCCTTTTGACTGAAGCTTTCCTCTCTAGTTAGATAAATCATTTAGAAGAATAAAAGGAAGACAGGAAGATTCCTTTAATTTTGCCAGTGTCTTAAAGGCCTCCAAGGGGAACATTAGTGCCTTTATCCAGAGAACTGTCTGCTTTGGGGATTTTGATCATTTCTGAGGAGAGCAGCAGATAACTGGCTGAAGATCAGATGTAGTTATAAAATTGGATTAATTGCCTACATTCTTTCTGGCTGCAGGGTTTAGGTTGAGATATTCAAGAAATAGCCTCTATTGACGGTTCTGGAGTATGTATATTTTACAGTCAAGAAAGAGAAAGGCCCCCATTGTGAGCTTCTGTGTGTCTCTTCTAGCTGAAAACCTATGGACTGCAAACCAGTACACGAACAAAAATATGAGGGACTCGCCAAATAAATACTCTACCTTTATAATCGCTTTGATTATAAACAAAGCAAGTTTTAATACATTTACACCATAAAAGTCTCAGGATATATCCTGCAACACAGAATAGTAACTTACTTTTGAAGAAATATTTAAGCAATATGTTTTCATTTGGGGTGGAAACTATTTTTCACAAAAGTGTACCTTTCCCCTTGCATATGTAATGAAAATCACTTTTAAATCTGCAGTGCTATGGTAAAATTAAAGACGTGGCTCTTGGCGTTTTAATAGCAACAATTTAAGGATGTATTAGTGCCCCTGCCTTTCATTGTCTATTTTTCAGTGACTTTGGCACTGTAGGAAAGATGAGCCCCTCACAATGTGAAAATGCAGGGATGCAGAAAGCTGGATTTCCCTGCAGGGGCCCCTTCCTCGCGAGCTGCACTGAGACTGCACAGCCGTGCCCTGACCCCAGACTCCTTCCTCTGCAGGGTCCCCGTGTTCTGTAGATTTTCCTCACAATTCTTCATGTGTTTCTCCTCATAATCAACCTTGATAGAAGTTGCGAGGAAGCCACATTACAGCCTGCTATGGTTATCAATGAAAATCCCTAAGGAACACGTATATTTGTAAAATAATTCTCGCTAATATATCCCAACAGAGATAGTGCAGAAGAAAACACGTAGGAACAGCCCAGAAAATGAAGTCTTTTGTGCTGTTTCAGAAAAATATCCGGGAGACGCGCAGGGAATCTCACTCCTCAGCGGGTAGGGCTGTGGACACGAGCGTTTTCCTTAAGATGGACGCAGCCCGATTGGCCCCAAAGCCACGGGAGAGCCGCCTCCTCCCTGGCCTGAGGAAGGGAAGTTCCCTCTTCCCTAGAGATCTGGCCCCGCCTCCGCAAGCAGAATGCGCATGCGCCCTGCACGACCAGAAAGCGGGTTCCAGTGCCCTCTGCCGGCTATGGGCTTGCAGCGCGGGACTCTTGGCCTTCACGGTTTAGCAGTTGACCTGCGTCTGAATCACTGAAATTCCGGTTTTATCAGTACCTTACTTTTGGAAGATCAAATGCAAATGGAGCACGGTATCTTTTTTTCTTTTTCTTTCTTTCTTTCTTTCTTTCTTTCTTTCTTTCTTTCTTTCTTTCTTTCTTTCTTTCTTTCTTTCTTTCTTTCTTTTCTTTCTTTCTTTCTTTCTTTTCTTTCTTTTCTTTCTTTCTTTTCTTTCTTTCTTTTTCTTCTTTCTTTCTTTTTTGAAAGAGGATGGAAATAAAGAAGCAAAGTCCAAAGACCATATAGTCTATTGATTCCCTGTATGTGGAGGAAAGAGGAGCTTCAATAAGAGAAGCATTCTCTGTGATGCTTTAATGCCAAAGATCTGCCACTGTGCATTTTTCAAATACAATACAATTTTACAGCACAAATAGTACATCTTAGTGGGACAGGATTACAGCAAATAACATCTAAAATTTGGAGAACATTACATATTTAATTAAATAGGTTAAAGTAAAAATAATCTGAGGCCTGCCTGGACACAGCCTCTGCCTCTCCTTCCAGATTGTCATGAGCTTGAATTGATGTCTCGTCATCCTCACACAGGAATTGACATAAACCCTGGCTTTAACGTAAAAACAGTTGGGCAGATTTTTAAACATTATGATGTTTCACTTTCACCCATGAATTAGCCCATTTAATTGGCCTCAGTAAAGTCTATGATTTTGCGATTGTGCAGTTTGGTAAAAGCTCAACGTCATCTCAGTATATTTCCTGGTACCACTTCTCCTTGATGTTTGGATTCAGTACTGAGGTTTGTTGAAGCACAATGCATATCCAAGCCCTAGAGTCAAAGCAGAGGATGCTTCCTGGTCAGAACATTCATTTTGCTTGTGGAAAAGTCCATTGAATCTGATATAAAAGGGCTTGCATGATGACTGAGAATTTAGGGTGTTTAAGTTTGCTGGTGCTTTATGTGCTAGGCTATAGTAAGGGGAGCAAAGTTGTGTCCTTCTCTGTGTCATAACGCAATTACTCACTTGAATAAAAAGTGGGATGTCATGAGATGAATTCCTATTCCCACTTTGGTAGGCTTTAGGAACAAACTCTCAAGAGTTTCCTGCGGGATACAATAGCAGGGCTGCCTGACTCTCTGCCCAGGAGCTGTTCATGGGCAGAGACAAAAGCTGGGGTCATCCAGTGGTTTATACAAGGTGTCTTTGATACTATCCCCATTTCCCTGCTAAACCTGTGTAATGGCTCATTGAGAAACCTGGCATGAAGATCCCTGTTTTGTCAACTCCAGGGGTGGATGGAGACAAATATTTTTTTTGGAAGTTAGAATTAGGGGACATGGACTGTGAGACAAAAACAAAAAACTCTTGAAGAAGGCAGGGACTCGAAGAAAGGGTTGGAATTTCTACCCACATGCCAAAGAATGCAGAAGAAATTGTAAGTGTCAGAGCAGCATAAATAAAACTAGAACTTGTACAACATACTACATTTTTCAGCAACAGTTTCTATTGTTTCAATATTTGCAAGTATTGTTCTCTTAAAAAACTTGAGGTGCTTACACTTCTGGAGAGAAAAATAGAGACATGTAAGAGGGCAGCAGTGACACAGTGGTGACACACTCTGGAGTCCCACCCACAAGCAGCACACTTTGACCCACTCCACAAAAGCTCTAGTCCACAGTTCAATTCCTCCTTAAAAAAAAGTGAGAAACAAATAATCTAAAATTTAGGAGAAAACAAGTAGAATGACCCACTTTCAAGCACTTTCTAGATTTTATGACACCTCTACTAGACAGACTTTATGTAAAATGGAAGTAACATAGTCTTTGAGCACATTTACATTTTTAAAAAAAGAAGCCCTAAGGTCAACCTGCAAATTATAGATTTCCCAAGGTCTCTTTTTCTCTCTTTTCTGCCTGCTTTAAATCAGCTGTTACTTTATGACTGAGATAAAAAGCACTATTTGGATATAACAGGAGTTTTTTTATTTTGTTTTGTTTTGGTTTTTGCAAGTCAGTGTTATCTATTCCTAACGTCCTCAAGCAAAAGCTACAGGAATTTTTTTTCTGTGCAAATATGTGCATGTATATATTTAAAAGGCCTTTGTAATTTCTATAATTTTATGTTATGTAGCAATTGTATCCATTTTAATTTCTCTCTAGCAGAACAGACTTTTTCTCTGTGTTCCTTAGATGTAAGTTTCCTGTCTGATTTTCACCTATGAGTTGTTTCCTTTGATATGCAAAGTAAAGCTATTTAGTTGACAGCTACCTAAGGTAGCAAAACAGGTTATCAAGAATTTGAAAGCCTAAGACAGGAAAAATAGGATCTTATGAGTCTATAAGATGTACATCTATTGGCATGCCTAATACATCTATGTGTTTATGTGTTGTGTATACAATGTTTCACTATTAAAAATATATACAAGAGCTCTAATTGGCTTAAAAATAAAAGCACATAAATCAGATACTTAATCAAATAAAAGACTACATAAACGCTTTTTTAAGTTCACTTGACTTAAGTAAAATATTTAACAAATAAGCTGGCTTTAAAATTATGGGTAAAGTAAGATTAGAAATGTCATAAAAATTGTTAGCATTTTTGTTTTGTGTTTATTGATTAAGTAATTCCATACTTAATCCTACAGAAGAATATAAAATTAGTCATAGGGTTATAAAATTATAAAACCCAGACCAAGACAAATGATCTTTGCTTGTGTAATTTTAGACAAGAGAGACATGGAATATCCTTTTAATGAAAGCAACTAAATCCTAAATTATTTGTAAAAATTCTTATATTTAACTTTAGGTTTCCTATGTAAGTAAATACCTAAAATTCACAGCTATAAAAATGGATAACAGGGAAGGAACTTACAGAAGGACTGTTACAGTTTTGGTCAATAATCTACGTAAACTATTGAATAATGTAATCAGGGAAATGTGATGGAATAAATGCTTGTAAACAAACTTCTCATATAATTTAGGATCTAAGGTTATTCATAAATATTGAGCATATGAGTAATTCACAACTTAAAAATTATTTTAAAAATTTAAATGTTCTTATTAAAATGTAAATATATTTGTGTAACTCAAAGCCTACTTAAGGGTTATGTATAAAGCAAGGTAAAAAGAACCAGAAAAGAAGAAATGTAAAAAAAATTTAAAGATATAAAGTGGTATCTTTTTATAGAGAAGGGATAAAGGAAAGTTATTTTATATTAGAAAGAATCTTGTGTAGTAAATTTTTGTCCTAGAATAAAGTGACTGGGTCATTCAAGAAAGAGGAATATTTAGGAAAAAACAGAAAGTCTAAACAAGTTTTGAATGGTCTATTTAAGTCACAACAAGGTTAGTAAAAAAAAGGTTTTTTTTAAAAGGGCTTGCCTAATTCAGTTGGCTATCATTAAAAAGGAATTATAATAGTCTTTCTAGGGATGGGTCTTTGATATTTAAAAATATACACTAATGTAAAATGGAAATAATTGGTTAAAACAAGATTTGTATTAAAAATACTACCTTATTATTGCAAAAAGTTATTAAATTTTAAATTCTAGAATCTGTCTCTTTGAAATTCTTCAGATAAAATAGGTCAAAACTTCAGCTCTTCTTCTTTGAAAGGGCCTTGGATGATAGCTCTCTCCTTCACCTTTTGTTGGCTCCTGTAACTTTTATTAATTATCTAAAGTAAAAAAGGGATTTTTTTTTTTTTTTTTTTTTTGAGCCGGAGTCTCGCGCTCTCTCTCCCAGTCTAGAGTGCAGTGGCACGATCTTGGCTCGCTGCAAGCTCATTCTCCTGGGTTCATGCCATTCTCCTGCCTCAGTCCCCTGAGTAGCTGGGACTACAGGTGCCCACCACCACACCCAGCTAATTTTTGTATTTTTAGTAGAGACAGGGTTTCACTGTGTTAGCCAGGATGGTCTCGATCTCCTGGCCTCGTGATCCACCCACCTCGGCTTCCCAATGTGCTGGGATTACAGGTGTGGACCACTGCACCTGGCCAAGAAAGGGAATTGAAAAAAAAAACAGGCAAATGAAATATCCTTTGGACCTGCCTTTTTATTCTGCAGGCGTGTTAGACTAGTACAAGCTATCTCAAATGCCCTTTTAATTCTCATAACCTTAATAATCTTTGGTAAAATTAATTTGGCAAATTCAATCTCAAAACTCTCCAGTAATTTAAAAGCTTCACGTCATGTTAAAATCTCAGGTTAGGCTATTTTTCACTGGAAATTTGGGTTATTGAAAGTTAAAATAGCAAGAGTGTAAAATTTATTTTTGGTGAATTTTATAAAGCATAAAAATGTTGACTTTGCTTAAAAAAGAAAATATGTTTTTCTTGTAGCTAGAAAACTAAGAGTTGCTTTAAAATGAAGGAAAAATTATACAGATATAACTAAATAAAAAGAATAATTAAGCTAGGCCAAAAAAAGTTAACTCTGAGACCCGTGGCTACCAAAACAGCAGTCAATCAATGTAGGGGAACAGCAAAACTAACTATTTAAAACCAGAGGATATAATGTAAAGAATTGTTCCATTTTGCAGTTTAGTATCATCAGCTTCTTTAAAAATTCCTTACTATAATGGATTGAAAAAAAATTAACACTTTAAGGACAAGATTCTTAATTTTAAATGCTACACAATTTAAGAGCTTGTTTGGGTTAATGCAAGACCCACAGTTCAGTATTGAACAATCACTAACACGTGATCCAAATACACAGGAGGTTATTCCTAAGAGAATAATCGGCATAATATACCCAGAAAATGCCACCATAAAGTCTGTTTTCTCTGAATAGGGAACTACCTAACTCTCCCAATAAAATACTAAGTGGAACACCCCAGATGGAGCAGTTAATATGCTTCTTATGTGAACCATGTTGGACTGGCTTCATAATGACTGGGATATGCTCCCACCAAATTGTCTGTTACCCAGGTTATGTTACATTTTGGTGTTAAGAGAGCCCCTTTTACATGGGTGCCCCTCCCACAAAATCATGAGAGTGTTTGAGAAATCGTATCAAATTTGTCGCCCCTCAGAGGTCTTACAGATGCAACTCCCTGCTGAGAACCCAAACTCTTTCTCAACAGAAAAAGTAAAATGATTTGGGGGTATTAAAATATTCTGGGACCAGAACATATAAACATACAAGTTAACAGAGTTATGAAATTTAAGATGTTTAAACAGGTTTTATGTAAGGTAGTTGTAACCTCCTTTATTACCTGGGAGATGTTTCCCCTTTCTAGTAGTATAAAACTGAAGGCGTATAAATCTGCTCTTTTGAGAAATGTTAATTGGACATGCCAAATGGGAACTAGTAAGACTGCCTAAGCCCACAAACTATAGGGTAGAAGCTGGAGTGCTAGTCGGGACAAATCCTCTACTTCATAGCCCTTTGTGTAACATTTATTGGGGCCGATAGCAAAAAATTGTGAGTTCTTCCCGACGACAATGACGGAGCAAGAGAATTTCTAGCTCAGGGACATTTAGTACCTTACTATGGAATGTTAACTGAACTGATAGTGGAAATAATGTTGCCCCAAAAGAGTTTCGTGATAAAATAAAAATGTTTTACATAGAATCTTGCTACCTGGGGATATAAGGAGGAGATACTAATAAGCAGGCAGCCTCTTTCCTAGGACTAATTCTAACTCTGTGAGGAGCTGCTAGATTCTTAGTGTCTGATAGATGGCTCTCAGGAGCTGTTTGGTTTGTGCATGATATTTCCAAGATAAACAAACATCTTGTGTGAAAGTCGCTGCTCTTGTTAAAGGAGGGTCCAGACAATCTTTTTCTTTTAAGTTATTTTGATGAAGTTTGCTTTTGTAAGAAAATTTATCTTTCTGAATTCTCCAAAATTCAGATCCTAATTTTATGACAATATAGTTGTTTGCATACGTTTCAATAAGAGTTTTTAAAACAATTAGAGACACTGGTTATTTTACCAAGACTTGAACTAAAGTGGTATATTTTTAGGTAAGGTTCCAGCAAAGTCAACTTAAAATGAGTCTATATGGCCAATCACTTCTTGCTACATTTTATGCAAATAATCAAGTCAACCATGATAAGACTAAAACTTACTTTGCACACAAACTGATCTTACTATAATCTCTCTTTAGTAGAAAAAAAAAGTGCAGATAGAAAAATTGTTTCAAAGGAAAAGCTTAAGGCTTAATACTAGATTTCAGTCCTAACTCTCTTTAAGTGCAAATTTAATCATTATTTCTTTGTTACAATAATCCTCTGGAGAATACCAGATCATAATTTTTCTTCATATTTTTAGCTGGTTCCCTAATGAAGTAGGTTCCTTTTCCTGTTCTGACACACAAGTACTCTTTTGATTGTGATACTATAAATGTTATTTACCTCTCCTAGTTTTACTTCCAAAGGAAATCAAAATTATGGTATTCTGAAGACCAGAGATGTGAATCCCCCTCATTTGGCATCCCACTGGGTCCAGATCTGTATTTTACTGTGAATCTTCTGCTGCTAATACTATACAAGCACCCTCTCTTTAGGCTCAGGGACTGTCTTGGAAGAGGTGGACACATGAGATTTTAAGAGCTAACTTAGGTCAAAGTCAAACTCTCCAAATCAAGGAGGGGTACAAAGATGGTACAGCTGGCAATACAAGGGACATTTCCTTCTAGACTATATAGTATGTCACTTTTGCATCCACCCAACCACAAATAATTTTCTGCTTCTCATAGATTTAAAAGTAAATATTTACTGATAGGATAAAGATGCCTTATGACAAAGCCTCTTGGGTATAATATTACCAGGTATAAATTGCAAAGATAGTTTCAAATTGTACTGATGCCAGTAGTATACAATGGCAACAGCAATCCTAATGAATCCACCAAAATTTGCCACCCAGAAATTAAAACGTGACCTCACTGGAAAAGTTGGAGCTGGCCGAGGTATATTGGTGTAAGCTAAGTTCATAGCTAATGAAGACAGGCATTTCTTAGAGAAAAGTTTTCTGTCAAAAATAGCCCACATAGAAGGTATGTTATTCCAGGAAGATGGAAAAGGATGGAAAGCTGCTTTAAAAAAATAATGCAGCCTCATCAAATGGATAGGAGAAACCAAACAAACCATAAAAACATACTCTCAAACCCAAAGGTGGGAATGAGCACGTTCTGTAACCCAACAAGGACTCATGTCTATTTTATTAGAAACAGAAGCTAAGGTGGCTCTGAAGCAATGGCCTACAATCATCAGTGCTGAGGCACAATCCAAACAGCTGTGGAAAATACAAGGTCCCCCAAACATATGGAAATTTTCGGATGGTAAATGTGACCTCAAACATTGTATTCTCAGAGCATAGGCACCAAAGTTAAATGAGGCTCAAAGGTACTCTGTGGTTCAACTGGCAGGCATGGAAAACAATACAGAAATACTCCCTTGGGGAAATAGGCGGACTATTTTAGCTCATGGTAACACATGACATCCCATCTCCCTTTCAGATTGCGAAAACAGAAAAGGGGAATGGTTATGCCCTCGTTCCAATTAGAGCCCTAATTTTCCCCAAACTTAGCTCATAATATTCACTCCCACAGGACATAACATTTGTTATATGGGAAAGGGCCATTTCTGTTGGAAGGGACCACAAAATGCCACTGTAGAATCATATGACTTCTCCTTTAAAGAACATCGTTTTCTCTCCCAAATATATACCAGTATACAGTGCAATACAAGTGGTGTGAAAAATAGATGTGTCTACTGTTAACAAGTCCTATAACAATTTGGATACAGAAGACCAGGCATTTCTTGCACTTGATTTATACCCTCGTTAGGATGTTATACATACCTATGGAGACCAATTGGCCAGAAGAAAACCAAGATGTTCCCCTACTACCTGGGGCGCATGTTTTGAGGACCTCCTGAGGGCTGTGTCACAGGCCATGGTCAGTCATATTTAGCTCAGAATTAAATCTCTTCAATATATTGCAGAGTTTGACTACTTTGCTCTACAAGGTTATGGGGATCGGGGTAGAAATGCACCGATGTGAAGGACGGCGCCATTTCTGGCCTCAGAGAAATAAGGGAGGTGAAAACACCTGGAGAAGGAGGAGAAGGGGGAGGGGAAAGGAGAGAGGAGGGGGAAGGTAGGGGAGGAGTGGAAGTGGAGGAGCAGGAGGAGGAGGAGGAGGAGCTGCTGAACCTGGAGCTCCCGCCAGCGCCTGGGTGAGTCCTTGAGGTGGAAGAAGAGGGACTTGGTGCTGAGCCTGCCCCAGATCCACCTGCACCAGAACCCTAGAATCCCAGTTTCTGGATGGGACCCAGTCCTACCCAGGCCAGGCGCTCCCTTGTCCTGGAGCCCGGGCCCTGCCTGGCCCTTGCTGCCCCCTCTCATGAAAGAGTCCGGCCCCCCCAGCCGCCTCCGCATTAGTGGGGCACTGGGAGGGCGGCGCCAAAGACGCTCCCGGCCCAGTGGGACTTTCTGTCCCCAGGGGGATCCTGACGCCCTGAGGGCTGCAGAACAGCCCCGCCTGCACTGGGACGGCCATCTCCGGACTTGCAGACAAAGCGGCTTCTCCAGCGCCCAGACTCGGAACCTACCCGGGTGCACAGACTGCTGAGGACACCCTGGCTGGGCCTCTCATGTGGATGAAGGCGGCCTCTGCCCCAACCGAGATGCAAAACTCTGAGGAGAATCAAACCTGAAAGGGTGCCTGTCCTCCTTCCCAGAGGGGAAAGAGAGTTCCTGAAACCTCAGTGGAAGAGAAAACGCTTTGAGGGCTCGGGGGACCAAGGACGCCCTTCCCAGGACAGCAAGGCCCGAGTAGGAGGAAGCTGCACACACCTCCAGGGGACATGTGAGGTTTTAGAGGCTCAGGCAAGTCAAGGGCAAACGCCCTCCACTCCCCCGGGGTCATGAGCACTCCGCGCCTATTGCGGTTGGGCTCAGGGAGGCCAGGACAGTATTCCCCTATATCCCCTGCCTCCAGGACCCAGGCCTGGGCTCCCAGGTTGACCAGAAAAAGGTGGTGGTAGCTCTAGCTGGCCATGGAGGTACAGGCTGGGACATGCAGGCCAACAAAGAGGTGCTGGGCCCTCAAGGAGACTGCTGGATTTCCTAGACAGGGAGAGCCTGGGAGCAGCTGTGAGCAAGCACAGGTGCCCATCCCAACCAACAGAGCCAAGCTCTGTCCAAACACTTGCTGAGCCAGACCATTCCCAGGGCCCAGAGGTGCAAATAGTGACCTCATGGGGGACTTGGAAGGAGGAGCACAGGAAAAGCCCCAAATTTGCCAAGAAAACTCTCAGAAATGTGGCAGTTATTTCATAGGTACATGAATAATAAACCCAAACAATGGAAAACAAAACTAAACAAAGGCAAATGTGAATGGAAACGTGATGAGTGAGAGCAGGAGAATGTCTCAGTTGGACGCAAGCACAGGAGACACCACTATTTCATTCAATCACGTTGATATTTATTCAAAAGCATTGGTCTGGGAACCTGGACTAAGACAAGGAATGGGGCACAGCTTGGAGAAAAAGGGGAGAGTCTCAGGGCAGAAATAGAGCACCAGCCTTAGGAATTATTTATCGTGGCATCAGACCAACGACTGCAAGGACATCAGCATTCAAGGGGCAGTGTTAGTCCTGGGAGTGGGCAGCTGTCTTCAGATGAATTTTCAGGTCACGTCATGCTGGAAGCAGAACTCTCACATGGAGCAGTCAGGGATTCGATTGAGTGTGGTTGGATTCATGTGGTTAAATAAGGAGGAGAAATCCTAAGGGATAGTGTGTGTGAAGTGAAATGTGAATGTTTTGTTTGAACTCCCTGCAGTTCTCCCCCTCCCCGCAGCATCTGGGACCCTCTGCTGTTGAAGACAGTGGGTGATGATGGGAAACAGCAAAAGGGAAGAAAGCGGTCCAGCGCGAGTGACTGCAGACCCCAGCGCGGGCTTGGCGGGCCGCACACTCGGACGGTCAGCGGGCGCCGCCAGCCCAGGACAATGAAGGGCTTAGCACCCTGGCCAGCAGCTGCCGAGGTTGCGCAGGGTCCCCCAGCACTCCTGGCGCTGCACTCAAATTCTCGCCAGGCCTCAGCTGCCTCCCCGCGGGGCAGGGCTCAGGACCTGCAGCCCGCCATGCTCAAGCCCGCTCCGCTCCGCCATGGGCTCCCACGCGGCCCAGGCCTCCCCAACGGCCCCCGACCCCTGCTCCGTGATGCCCAGTCCTATCCACTGCCCAAGGGCTGAGGAGTGCAGGCGCGGCTCGGGACTGGTGGGCAACTCCGCCTGCAGCCCCTCCGCCTGCAGCCCCGGTGAGGGGGATCACCTGGGTGAGGCCAGCTGGGTTCCTGAGTCTGGTGGGGACTTGGGGAACTTTTATGTCTAGCTAAGGAATCACCACTCTGTGTCTAGCTCAGGGTTTGTAAATACACCAATTAGTACTCTGTATCTAGCTAACTCTGTGTCTAGCTAACCTAGTGGGGACTTAGAGAACTTTTCCATCTAGCACTCTGCCTCTAGCTCAAGGATTGTAAACGCACCAATCAGCACTCTGTGTCTAGCTCAGGGTTTGTAAATACACCAATCAGCACTCTGTGTCTAGCTCAGGGTTTGTAAGTACACCAATTGGTATTCTGTATCTAGCTAACCTAGTGAGGGCTTGGAGAACTTTTCTGTCTAGCACTCTGTTACTCCGTGTCTAGGTCAAGGATTGTAAACACACCAATCAGCACTCTGTCAAAATGGACCAATCAGCTCTCTGTAAAATGGAACAATCAGCTCTCTGTAAAATAGACCAATCAGCAGGATGTAGGTGGGGTCCGATAAGGGAATAAAAGCAGGCTGTACCAGCCAGCGGTAGCAACCTGCTGGGGTCCCCTTCGGCACAGTGGAAGCTTTATTGTTTTACTCTTTGCAATAAATCTTGCTGCTGCTCACTGTTCGGTCCATGCTGCCTTTAAAAGCTGTAACACTCACCACAAGGGGTCACAGCTTCACTCCTGAAGCCAATGAGACCACGAACCCACCGGGAAGAAAGAACAAACTCCCTACACACCATCTTTAAGACTGTAACATCGCGAGGGTCCGCGGCTTCATTCTTGAAGTCAGCCAGACCAAGAATCCACCAATTCTGGACACACCATGGGCTGCACTGAGACTGTGTGGCCCTGACCTGGCCTGACTCCTTCCTCTGCAGGGTCCCTGTATTCCGTAGATTTTCCTCAAAATTCTTGTTTCTTCTCACAATCAATCCTGAATGAGGTCACACGGAGGACATGTTACAGCCTGCTTCTATTATCTATCAGAAAGCCCTCCCCAACTCCAAATTTATACATTTGTAAAATTATGTTAAAATATCCCAACAAAGTACAGAATAAAACGTGTGGCAACAGCCCAGAAAATGAAGTCTTTATTGCTGTTTCAGAAAAATATCCAGGAGACTGTGCGGGGAATCTCCCTTCTCAGCAGTTAGGACTGCGGACAGGAAGTTTTCCTCACAATGGACATTGCCTAAGTTGCCCCAAAGCCAGGGCGGCGCCTCCTCCCTGACCAGAGGAAAGGAAGCTGAGGTACTTCCTGGAGACCCAGCCCCCTCTCCGCAGGCAGAAAGCGCATGCGCCCCGCAGGGCGGAAGGCGTGTTCCCGAGCCCTCTGCCGGTCGTGGTGTTGCAGCGCAGGTGGCTTGGTCTTTACTGCTTAGCAGTGGGCCTAAGTCTCCGAATGGCTGAAATTCTGGTTTAGATTATTCAGTGTGTTTCTTTTGTAAGATCAAATGAAAATAGAGCACGGTATCACTTGCTTTGATGGAAGATAATTGAAATAAAGAAGCAACGTCAAAGGACCATATACAAAAGGCGATTGATTCCCTGTATGTGGATGGAAGAGGAGCTTGAATAGTAGAAGGGTGCTGTGATAGTTTAATGCTGGAAACCTGCCGCTATGCATTTGTCAAATCCCATACAATTTTACCGCATAAATAGTACATCTTAATGTGGCTCAGGACTACAGCTTATGTCATATACGATTTGGGGGAAAATTATGTATTTAATTAAATAGGTTAAACTGTGAACAATAATGTGGGCCCTGCCTGGACCAGATTGCCTGCCAAGCAGATTGCCACAGGCTTGGTGTCTCCTCATCCTCACACAGTACTTGACATAAACCCTGGCTTCAGTGTAGAATCACGTGTGGAGAATATTTAGTTTTATGATGTAGCACTTTCACCCATGAATTAGCCCATTTAATTGACTTCATTAAGGTCCATGGTTTCAGGATTTCGCAGTTTGCTAAAAGCTCAATGTCATCCCAGTTTATTTCCTGGGACCATTTCTCCTTGAAGTTTACATTCAATACTGAAGTTTGCTGAAAGCCAATGCATTTCCAAGTTCTAGAGTCAAATCAGAGGACGCCTGTTTGGTCAGAACTTTTATTTTGCTTGCAAAAAAGTACATTGCAGAAGGGTGTGCATGGTGGCTGAGAGGTTAAGGTGCTTTACCTGCTAGGCCACAGTAAGGGGAGCACAACTGTGTCCTCTGTGTCATAACTCAGGACTCACATGAATAAAACGTGGAATGTCAGGAGATGAACTTCTACTCCCATTTAGGTGAGCTTCAAGGAGAATGTCCCAAGGGCTTTCTGAGGGAAAGACGAGCAGGGATGCCTAATTCTCTGGCCCCAGGGAGTTGTTCATGGGCAGAGACAAGGGCTGGAGTAATTCAGTGGTTTATACTGGGTGTTTTTGATACTGCCCCCATTTCCTCTGCTCAATCTGTGTAATGGATCACCGAGAAACCTGGCACGTGGGGCTGAAGATCCCTGTTGTGTCAACTCCAGGGAGGGATCCAGATAAGTGGTTTTTGTGGAAGTTGGAATGAAGGGAGTTTGGCTGTGGAAAGAAAAAAGGCTGTTGAAGATGGGGAAATGGGAACAGAAGGTTGAAATCTCTATTCACATGCCAAGGATAGCTTATGCAAATCTATGTGCCAGACCTGCATAAACAAAACTACAACTTTAACAACTATTAGATTTTTCAGCAACAGGTTTTAATGTTTCAATATTTGCAAGTATTTTTCTATTAAAAATAATAAAGTTGTTTATATAATTTTGTATTCAAAATTCCCAGGTCATATAACTATTATACATTTCACATTTTAATGAATAGACACATTCTCTAAATTATGAATTATTTGCTCAATTGTATGTTAGTTTTCTTTTTTTGTTCTCCACGACTCAGTGTTCTGACCTGAAATCTGCAGTATTTGGTAATCCACAAGATGATCGGTTGTCCTTGTGAAGACTTTCCTTTCCTATTTCCTTCTCAAGAAGGTATTTTTTACTGATTTATTTTTTAACATACAAAGGGTGGCACCCGGCTGAATGTTGGTTCATAGTGAATAGAGACCAAGGTTTCTCTCGATTGGAGTCCCAAATTCCTTACAGAGCTAAGAATTCTCCACCCTGCAAATCCTGTGTGTTTTAGGTTAGAGCTTTTGCAAAATACTTATTATATTGACAGTTTTCATTCTCATGTCATTTATATTCAGACAAGTCTTTGCTATGTAGATGGCATACATATAGCTTCTCTTCTATATAAATTCACTCATGTAGACTGAGGAATAAGGATAACGGAATGATTTTCTATATTGGTTACCATGTTTATTCAATGTGTGAGCCCTCTGGTGTGTTTAGTTGTTAAATAGATGGCCAACGTCTCTTCACATTCATTCCATTTATAGTATCATGTCATCTAAGGGCAGAATATTTTCAGATGATACTAATTTTCTCCCTAGGATAAGGATAGTACATCGACTGAAGGATGTAACCCATAGACAACATCCTTAAAGTTTCTTTCCATTGTTACTTTTCTCATGTCTAATGACAGAACATTGACTGAAGGAAAACTCAGTGGAGAGAACTCACTGGAGACAAACCATATATATATATATAGGAATAATCAAAACTATTACAGTGACAAACAGAACAGTGGTTTCTACAGGACTATGGGAGGAAGAGGAGATTGAATAAGCAAAATATTTGATGTGATACTTTAATTATAGATACCTGGTACTCTTCATTTGTCAAATCCCACACAATTCACAGTACAATAGTGAGTCTTAATAAATACAAGCTTGAAAATGTTTTGGAGGTAAGGAGATCCAAGGATGGAATGAAGATGTTACCAAAACATTTTGTTAAAAAATATGGAACCAACAGACTGCAGGTGGTTGGTGGGAAAGGGATTGGTCAAAATGTCTTTGGAATGAGTGAAATCTTTAAAACCAGAAGAAAAAGGAACAAATAGTATGCTCTGTTTGATAAAGTTCTTTCCTATGGGAATACTAGTTAATAACTCTGAAACCACTATATATGTACACTGGAATTGAGCAAATCATAAAAAAGCGTGGCAGATAGTATGGCCCAGATATCTGTCTTTGGGAATTTACAGATAAATAAAGTTAAAGTACAGATAGGCAATTAAAAAAAGACTAGAATAGTGTGGGTAGTAATGAATTAGAGCTGGATGCACCACGATGAACTGATGTTTAGCGTAGTACACATGCAGATATTACTATTAGGCAAATGTCTGTAGTTAGATTCATATACTGAATTTACTCCACATACATATATTCTCTTACATGATCAATTTAGAGAGCTGGGAAACAGCAATGTGCAATTTAATTCCATAATCTTTTTTTTTTAAT
Organism: Theropithecus gelada; assembly: GCF_003255815.1. Lineage (NCBI taxonomy): Eukaryota > Metazoa > Chordata > Mammalia > Primates > Cercopithecidae > Theropithecus > Theropithecus gelada. The sequence goes on from NC_037676.1 coordinate 183,252, forward strand.
ACCAGTATCTAAGAGAATGAAACAGGGCTCTTTGGAGAAATAGCTGATATTAGAACTGGTGCAAAAAATGCACAAAAACATCCTGCAGAATCTAAATTTTCAAAAAGGATGCAGTGCAAAAACAAACAAAAAACTAAGACGGGATTCTGAAAAAAGGAAAGCAGGCACAAAAAAACAGACCTACCAATGGCTGATGTTAGAATATTTTAAGCAAACAAACTGGAATTTGATTATAACTTCATCTCCAAAAGAAATATACATGAGTTGATACTTAGATGAATAAATTATTGAACACAAAATGAATAGGAAAAGATAACAATTTCTCATGCAGAAAAATTCCAAATAATTGCTTTAAGTACTCAGCCATCAAGGAGATGAATCACAAGTTCCAGTTCCTTATCTTTGAGCTGCACATAGTGATTTTCTTTTGAAGAATAGAGTCAATACAGACAGGAGAAAATGACTAAATTCACAGTGGAGAAATATCACTAACACTACATCAGGCAGTCATTTTTTGTTCATATCAATAGTTATAAGTCATCTTGAGCGCATGTACGCTTTCAGGTGAACTGAGGAAATTAATTTATCTCTGTGATTTTCCTCTTAAAAATGCAAACTCCCTAATTAAAAAGATATCAGATGAACTTGACTGGAAAACCTCAAAACTATAGAGTTCATCAAAAACAAGAAAAGTCTGAGAAAATGTCACAGTCAAGAAAAGCATGAAGAGTCATGAGGATTAAATGTGATGTAACATGCTGAATGAAATTCTGGAACAGTGAAGGTTAACCCAGTGCAATCTGAGTAAAAATTGAATTTTAGTTCACAGTAATAAATCAATATTTGTACATAAATTTTGACAAATACGTCACAGTAATGTATAATAGTAATGAAACGGAAAACAGAGTATGGAGTTTATGGGAAGTCTTTGCATAATGTTCACAAATTTTCTGCTAATTATTCTAAATATAATTGTTATAAAATAAAAATGTGTATTAAAACATAATTATATTTTTGTCCCTGATTGCAGATGACATGATTGTACATTTAGAAAACCCCATCGTCTCAGCCCAAAATCTCCTTAAGCTGATAAGCAACTTCAGCAAAGTCTCAGGATACAAAATTGATGTGCAAAAATCACAAGCATTCCTATACACCAATAACAGACAAACAGAGAGTCAAATCATGAGTGAAGTCCCATTCACGATTGCTTCAAAGAGAATAAGATACCTAGGAATCCAACTTACAAGGAATGTGAAGGACCTCTTCAAGGAGTACTACAAACCACTGCTCAATGAAATAAAAGAGGACACAAACAAATGGAAGAACATTCCATGCTCATGGATAGGAAGAATCAACATCGTGAAAATGACCATACTGCCCAAGGTAATTTATAGATTCAATGCCATCCCCATCAAGCTACCAATGACTTTCTTCACAGAATTGGAAAACATTAAAGTTCATAGGGAACCAAAAAAAAAAGCCCGCATTGCCAAGACAATACTAAGTCAAAAGAACAAAGCTGGAGGCATCATGCTACCTGACTTCAAACTATACTACAAGACTACAGTAACCAAAACAGCATGGTACTGGTACCAAAACAGAGATATAGATCAATGGAACAGAACAGAGCCCTCAGAAATAATACCACACATCTAAAACCATCTCATCTTTGACAAACCTGACAAAAACAAGAAACGGGGAAAGGATTCCCTATTTAATAAATGGGGCTGGGAAAACTGGCTAACCATAAGTAGAAAGCTGAAACTGGACCCCTTCCTTACACCTTATACAAAAATTAATTCAAAATGGATTAGAGACTCAAATGTTAGACCTAAAACCATAAAAACCCTAGAAGAAAACCTAGGCAATACCATTCAGGACATAGGCGTGGGCAAGGACTTCATGTCTAAAACACCAAAAGCAATGACAACAAAAGCCAAAACTGACAAATGGGATCTAATTAAACTAAAGAGCTTCTGTACATCAAAACAAACTACCATCAGAGTGAACAGGCAACCTACAGAATGGGAGAAAATTTTTGCAATCTACCCATCTGACAAAGGGCTAATACCCAGAATCTATAAAGAACTTAAACAAATTTACAAGAAAAAACCAAAAAACCCCATCAAAAATTGGGCAAAGGATATGAACAGACACTTCTCAAAAGCAGACATTTATGTAGCCAATAGACACATGAAAAAATGCTCATCATCACTGGCCATCAGAGAAATGCAAATCAAAACCACAGTGAGATACCATCTCATGCCAGTTAGAATGGCGATCATTAAAAAGTCAGGAAACAACAGGTGCTGGAGAGGATGTGGAGAAATAGGAACACTTTTACACTGTTGGTGGGACTGTAAACTAGTTCAACCATTGTGGAAGACAGTGTGGCAATTCCTCAAGGATCTAGAACTAGAAATACCATTTGACCCAGCCATCCCATTACTGGTATATACCCAAAGGATTATAAATCATGCTGCTATAAAGACACATGCAAACGTATGTTTATTGTGGCACTATGCACAATAGCAAAGACTTGGAACCAACCCAAATGCCCATCAATGATAGACTGGATTAAGAAAATGTGGCACATATGCACCATGGAATACTATGCAGCCATAAAAAAGGATGAGTTCATGTCCTTTGTAGTGAAATGGATGAAGCTGCAAACCATCATTCTCAGCCAACTATCGCAAGGACAGAAAACCAAATACCGCATGTTCTCACTCACAGGTGGAAATTGAACAATGAGAACAGCTGGACACAGGAAGGGGAACATCACATACCGGGGCCTGTTGTGGGGTGGGTGGAGGGGGAGGGATAGTATTAGGAGATATACCTAATGTAAATGACGAGTTAATGGGTGCAGCACCCCAACATGACACATGTATACATATGTAACAAACCTACACATTGTTCATATGTACCCTAGAACTTAAAGTATAATAATAACAAATTATATATTTCTAACACATATATGAGTAATTAGTCCTATTAATTATAGTTCACATTGTTTACTTGTCTTTTTTCATTTTTTAAACAGATGTATTTATCACATGAACTAGTGAATATTACAAATAATATGCTTTCAAATAGTTGCCTATATTGCATATTTTAAATAAAATAACCCATTTACATACACTTGTGAGATACATATATATATATGCATATAAAATTTGTTGTTGTTGTTCTGGTATGGTTGAGTCCATGTGTCCACTCTACAAAAGCTGGTCTCCCTGAATCAGGGACAACATTCAGAATTTAGAGATTCTTTATCACATCTTGGCTGAACATTTTCAAAAGACTACTTAATAAATAACTGTAATGGTGAGTTGACTCGGTGACTGCCTTACTTTCTCCAGAGTTCTTGTCTTTGATGTTTATGATAATATTTACTTAAAAACAGTTTTTTGTTTTTTGAGGGTTTTTTTGGAGACAGAATCTCACTCTGTTGTCCAGGCTGGAGTGCAGTGGTGCAATCTTGGCTCAATTCAACCTCTGCCTCCTGGGTTCAAGGAATTCTCCTGCTTCAGCCTCCTGGGTAGCTGGGACTATAGGTACACACCACCATGCCCAGCTAATATTTTTGTATTTTAGTACAGACGAGGTTTCAGCCCTGTTGCTCAGGCTGGTCTTGAACTCCTGAGCTCAGGCAATCCAGCAGCCTCGGCCTCCCAAAGTGCTAAGATGACAGGCACGAGCCACCACGTCCAACCAAAAACAGTTTTAAAATATATTCAAACTGATAGTTTCATAGGTGATTTTTTTTCAGAGAATGACAAATACGTTTAAAAATGGAATGAGTAATTTTAGATCTTCCTGTTTTCTGAAAAAAAAAAAAAAACACCACCACTCAGAGTGGTACAAAGTGTTTAATCCCAATGTTAAGGACATCTATACATTAAGCTGACCTTGTGGGGCTTGATGTCAATATAGATAATAATATAGCTAATGATAAAAAAGGTATCCATGTGCTATCAATAATTTTTAAATGGTATTGTGCATTTGACTGGGAAAATCATGTTGAACCTGAAATGCCATGAAAAATAAACAAAGTAAAATATATTTTATACTTTTTGGTTGCACAGAAGTAGATAATCATGAACAAATGTATAAGCTTATAAAGTATGTCATAAAGTAGAATATTTATTAACTGTGTTGATGTAAGTGGAAAAAACTGAATATAGGTTAGGATATTTTTAATAGACTGTAAAAAGGTGACAGTGACTTAAGTGCACATGTAACCTGAGACACGCAAATGGAGCAATCATGGCAGGTATAGAAAAGGACAGAGGCCATTACCCTTCCTGCTCCCCACGATTATGCAAACATTTCTTTGCTAAGCTTAAAATTTTACTTAATATGCAAAATGTCTTCTTTGAATTCAAATATAATATGCTGTAAAAATATTGTGCAGTGACACCCAATTTTTGTGAAATCAATGAGGAGATGGAATATCCTCATGCCTTTTCTCAAAAACACCTTATAAATGCTCAAGAATAATTAATGGGCATCAAGTAAAATGCAATCAGGGTATATCCTAAACAAATTAACAATACTTATCAAATTAACTATATGTGTCATACGTTTGTGCATATAACACATATACATTATGTTATATGCTAAATATGGTAAATATAAATAATAAAGTAACACACTATGCTGAAATCAAAAGCATCTCCCTACTAACAGATGACAAATTTTTAGGCTTCCAATCACTGTGGTGTATTTTGAACAATGTGGAAAAATAAAAAGATCTCACATAAAATGTTTTATTAGATTCGTGCTAATTAGAAGTCCTATCCTCTTGCTGAAAACAAAGAAAAATAAATAACTTTAAACAATGTTGATATATACATAGGTATTTCAAATTTGAAAATAAAAAAGAAATGGAAAATGTTTGACTTTTTAGATCAAAGTATATATTATCATAGTAAATAGTCACAAACTGTAAGGGGGTTGGAAACATAATAATATCACCTTTGAAATGGCTGTATGCAAAATTATACTGAGGGGAATGATGTCACCAAAGATGTTAGTGTAAGGAACCTCAAAACCATTTTGCTCAACTAAAGCAATGATCGAGATGTCAGAAACAATCAGAATCAAGTTTTTTAAATTATAAAATATATTTTTAAAAAACTAGGATAATACTTAATGAAGAAACTGCTGAGGAAAAAAAAAGTATTCTGTTGTTTTAACTTTCCCAACAACAAACACACAGTGAATTACTAAATAAATGAGTACAACCCACAAAAATCAGCAACAACAACTCCTAGGAGAGTAGGGGTATTTTTCCAGATAAACCCCATTTATAATAATTCAAAATATCCAATATTCAAAAAAGTATATGAAGCATTCAGGGAACACAAATGAAAAGTATTCTCAAAAGGAAAAGAAAATTCACAGACACTGCCCCTGAGGAAACACAGACAATGAAATGACAAGTGACAAATATTATTTGCTTGGCCAAACTTGAGTGAGTCTCTTAGACCTTCTCCTAGGCCTGTCTATGTTCTACAACAATGTTTACTTTTAGCAAAGAATTGTGCTTTGTGGCTTAAGTGTCCCCTTAGAAACTCATGTTAAAATGTATTTGTCATTGTGATGACAGTGAGAGGTGGAACATTTAAGAGGTAATTATGTCAAGAGGAATCTGCCCTCATAAGTGGATTAAAGAAGTTATTGTGTAAGTGAAGTCAGTTATCACAGGAGTGGGCTCCTTGAAATAGACACAGCTGGATTTTGTGAGAAGTTAGAATGAGTGAAGCTAAGCTGTATGGAAAGCAATGAGGTCTGTTGGAAAACAGGGAGACTCAGAGTACAGGGATAAATCTCTTCTCCCATACCAAGGAGAGAAAATACAAGTTTATATGTTTAAAATTGCATAAATTAAACAAGAACTTTATTTATTAGAATTTTCAGCAACAGGTTTTCCTCTATAAAGGCTTGTATTAGTCTATTGGAAAGCTTATAGTAGCTCATTTTAATTCTGCATTCAACATTCTCAGATCACCTCATTCTCAAATGTCATAATTATTTTTCATTATCAGTGAAAATTTTATGAAATTTTTCATCATTCTAAAAGTTCTGATTTGCTGAATTGTGTTAATTTTAATTCATTATGAGTTTTATTCCAAAGTCAATTTTACTTTTTAACCTTTATTGTGATGTAACAGGTATATAAAAATTGAACACATTTAATATTTCTATATATCTTGATGAGTTTGAATATATGAATACACCCTAGATACCACCTCTACATAACCAAGGTACAAAGTATGTGGTGTACAAAATGTTTTAGTGTTTTATACACACACACACACGCACGCACGGGAGCAGGAGAGGGACATACCTGACATGGATTTTTTTTCATTGTTTTTCCTATTGTCAGTTGTCTGGTGTGAAATCTAATAGAAGGGTTCAGAACTTTAAGATTAACTAAAAATAAATATTATTCAACTTTCCCTCATTCTTGACACTGAGACAGTATTGCTAGTGTGGATTTTCACATTGCCATAACTGTAACTCCACAAACAAAGAATTTCTCATTGTTTTCACTAATAACTTCTCCATTGTAAAATATTTGGTGTTCATCAGAGGTTTCTCATCATATAAAAGACTTCCTCACTTACTGTTTAACAGGTTATTCCTTCAATGAGTTTTCTTGTGTACATCAAGGTTGGTGCTTGCCAAATGTTTGTTTAAAGTTATTCTAAACGTAAGGGTCGTGCCATGTTGCTTAACAATAGATTATGAATAAAGGCACTTTCACAGTGATTATAGAATTAGGAATATTCCTCTGCACGAGTCCTCTATTGCATTTAACGTTTTGATTGGTTGCTAAAGACTTACATTCATTGTTTTCATTCTCTCATTGTCATTTGTGATCAGACCACTTAGTAAAAGCTTTGGTACATGGATGTCATACATATGGATTATTTTCCATATAAATATTTTAGCTCAACTGAGTAATGAGTGAGGAGTTTTCCTAATCGATTGCTTTTTTTATTGTGTAGTTGGCTAGTGTGTTTACATATTAAAACTATGGCTGAATTATCTTCCACATTAATGTTTTTTAGAGAAAGGGACTCACTCTGTCACCCAGGCTACAATGCACTGGTGTAATCATAACTCACTGCAGCCTCAAATTCCTGGGCTATAGCAATTCTCGTGCCCCAGACTCCTGAGTACTTCAGACTACAGGTACATGCCATCAAACCTGGCTATTTTTGTAAATATTTATAAACTGGGTCTTGCTACATTGTCTAGGTTGATCTCAAACTCCTGATCTCAAGTGATCTTCCTGCATCATCCTCCTAAAGTGCTGGGATTACAAGCATAAGCCACCATACCTAGTCCCACATTAATTACATTTCTAATGCTTTGTCATCCATGGTCCAAATATTTCCTAAAGACACTTCTAATTGTCTCTCTGGTGTACAGTTCCATCATGTTGTCTAAGGGAGGAATGGTGACTGAAGGACTTGAGACAGAAGACATTTTTATCACTGCCCTCCAGTGTGAGTTTTCTCATGCATTCTAAAAACATAACTTTGACTGAAGGCTTTCCCACATAAATGACATTCATATGGTTTCTCTCCAGTGTGAGTTCTCTCATGTCGCTTAATAATAGATGTTTGAATAAAGGTTTCCCCACATATATTTCACTCATATGGTTTCTCTCCAGTGTGAATTCTCTCTTGTTGTTTAAGCACAGAACTTTCAATGAAGGATTTCCCACAAAAATGACATTTATATTGTTTCTCTCCAGTGTGAGTTTTCTGACGTTGTCTAAGGTAAGAACATTGACTGAATGCCTTCTTACATACACAACATTCACACGGTTTCTCTGAGGTGTGAGGTCTCTTATGTCATCTAAGGCCAGAGCTTTCAGTAAAAAATTTCCCGCAATAATGGCATTTATATGGTTTCTCTCTCATGTGACTTTTCTCATGCCTTCTAAAGTGAGAATATTGATGAAGGGATTTCCCACATATGTGGCATTCATATGGTTTCTCTCCAGTGTGAGCTCTCTCATGTTCTCTAAGGACAACTGACTGAAGGATTTTCCACATATGTGACATTCATATGGTTTCTCTCCACTGTGAATTCTTTCATGTTATTTAAGATGAGAACACTGGATGAAGGCTTTCCCACATACATGGCATTCATATGGTTTCTCTCCACTGTGAATTCTTTCATACTGTCTACAGTTAGAGCAATTACTGAAGAATTTCCTACATAGAAGACACTCATATGATTTACCTCCAGTGTGAATTTGTTTATGTTGACTGATGCTTGACTGGTCACTAAAGGATTTTTCACACTGCTTGCTGGCATAGGATTTCTTCTGTATGTGAGTTAACAAATATTGAAGAGTCACTACTGAGTTATTAGTGAAATCTTCTGCCAAACCATGAAATTCAAGAAGATCCTCTTAAGAATGAGATTTCTGATTTTGGGAAGGACATAAAAGACCATCAATGCTTTGTACACATATATCCATACATTATGTTATTTACATATGAAGTCTAGTTAATCATCCAGTTAAAATGTTTTCAATGTAAATTGAATACACATAAAGTATTACTTCTCAGCACATACAAATATTTTTTTCTTTGCATTCTCTAGAATTTCAATCATAGAATAATCAGATCAGTTGTGAAGAGATTAATGTTTTTCAAAAAACAGAGCATAAACAATTTTTCTCATATGTTTTTGTTTCATTTTTAAAGATCTCATGTGATAATTTTAAGCTAAGATTAATTTCTTCACTAAATTTAAACTGTCCAAACATTTCGCTCAGAACTGTTAATAATATATTAATTGCAATCAGGTGGTTGTTCTCAGTTACTAACTTATCCTATTCCTGCATCTCTAATTTGCATAACCAGTATTCATACACATGATACCTATCCATTAGGATGATGACAGTTGTGCCTCTCCTGCTGACATGATGCGTAGATGTCATTTGGCTTTCAAATGCACTTTCTCCGCCTAAAACAATTGAGAAAATATATTGTTAGAGTGATATTAGGGGATTAAAAATGTTGAAAATAACCAAGGCTCATTTAGTGTGTTTTAAAAATATATACATAAATTGAGCTAATGTGTCAAAGAATGGAATACTCTAAATAGTAAAGATACATTATAAAGAACTGACAATTAGAAAAACTATAATATGAATAAAGTAAAATGGAGATGAGATAAATGGAAAATTTTCAAAGCGGTGTATCAGGAAAAGAATCACTATGTGAAAGTTTAACTTCAAGAGCATAAATATCCTTTATTCTAAACTAAGATAATGGTAGTAGGACACATTACTAACAGTTGATATATGCCAGTAATGACATCTGAGTGATTTTGTGCCACTTTCTTCATCTTTATTTTAGAAAATATCACTCACTTGAAATCTTCAAAATTTTTGATATTTCAAAAAATCACTGATCAGGCACCTCCTCATTGAAGCACAGGTTTTTGCTGCTTACTTGTTCTCAGGTCGTGGAAAAATGTTCTTTCTTTCCATAGCTCCTTTCCTTGCTCTGGTTGGAAAATCACACCTAATTTGTGGAGTGGATACTCTGTTCATGGAAAAAAGGCATACAGATTTTAAATTATGTGCTAATAAGCATGCATTTTCACCAAGTGTAGTCCAGGCTACAACAAAGGAATGGCCTAAATAAAGTTTAGCCAAGTTAACAACACCTTGAAGAAAGAAAGATCTGTCATGAGATTTTAAAAATCCAGGTTGTGTGCCCCAAAACAGTGAGGAACTACAGATGCTGATGCCTATGCCCAAGTTTGAGGACAGAATGCAGAAGCATTGGTCTTACCTAAATGAGAGAAACAAATGTCTCCAAAGTGAGGTAAATATTTTCAGACAGAAGCACATAATCATAAAGTTTCACAAAAGACGTATGTTCTATATGTATAAGAATATGCCCATTGGTTTCATTCATCTGGTTTCAAGCCTTAGAATAGTGGCTAGAACAGAAGCGTTACATAGAAGTTATGTAAACTATTTATTACTTATTTATGCACTCAAAAATATTCATGAACTTTCCAGATCTCCTCCAATGGAGATTAAGTAGCAAAAAGTACAGAATATCATGTTCAAGATTATACTGTAGCAGGGTGAAAAATCATAGGTAAGTAAGTAAAATGGAAAGAAAAAATAATTCTTTCAGACCAAGCACAGTGGCTTATGTCTGTAATCCCACGAATTTGGGAGGCCAAGGAAGAAGCATCCCTTGAGCTCAGGAGTTTGAGACCAGCCTAGGCAACACAGTGAGACCTTATCGTTATAGAAAATAAAATAATTTAGTCAATGGAGTATGGGATGTGCCTGTAATCCCAGCTACTCAGGAAGCTGAGGTAAAAGGGTCGCTATAGTGACCCAAGATTGTATCATTACATTCTAGCCTGCGGGAACAGAATGAGACCCTGTATTAAAATATATTAATGAATTAAATTAAAATTTCATGTAATAATAAGGGCTATGAATGAATCATGGCAGAGATTGAAGGCGCATGGCCAAAGATGTTTTAGATTCTTGCTGAATGAATACACACATATATAAAGAGACATACATAAATGTAGGCGGACTCACCAATGCTGACCAGATGACTGGTAATTTCCAGCATCACATCTTTGTACAGCTTCTTCTGTGATGTGTTTAACAAGGCCCCTTCTTCCTGGGTGAAGTCTACAGCTACGTCTTCAAATGTCAACGATTCCTAAAATATCAGACATTCAGATTTAAACAAATTAATATTTGCCAAAGTCCAGAGGAGGACAGTTGAGATGACAGCACTGAAGAAGAGGAAGTAACTAGGTCTATGGAAATATCAAAGCACAATTTGAGCTCCAGCCAGTTCATTCTCGGTACTGAGCTAGCATCTACCTTTCAAATACATTCTCAGAGACAAATGATCTAAATTCATAAAAGTTTATTGTAAAGGTATATAACATGAGTTGTAGCATAATATAACTTGTAAATTGTTCAACAAACTGGTAATTTTGACTTCCAAAAAGCTAATTATAAAATTTTCACTTGAAAATTCATAACTGCAACTCCTTTCCCATCAATTTCAAGTAACTTACAGAATCATCACAAGGCAAATAATACTTATGATTTGTTGCTTTGTAACTATACTTACGGTTAAATTACTCTGCTAAATGAACCATAGGTTCCTCATTTATCAATTGATTTAATAACTTAATATGTGTGTTGGAAGAAAAAAACCTATGTATGAAGTGTTTTTTTTTTTTTAACTAGAAAATAAACATTAAATACAAACCATTAGTCTATTATTCATTAAAAATACAGACAGACTTGAAACAATCGTAAGCATTTTTCAGAACTCAATGAGTTTCTTACAGAAATTAGGATCTGTGGGCATGTCTCCCTCAACTCTACCTGACTCAAATACACATAAAAAGGCTCAAAGACAATGCAGCAGAACAAGCCAGGAACCTCTAAGACTGCTGTTCCAAAGGGCAGTATTAGCCTGATCATTCCTGAGGTATGAGGCTTTCTAATCTGAATTTTCCCTGAAAATTTCAAGCACCAGTTATCAATTTATTTATTTGAACTTCATCTTGTCTATTTGCTCAAGGTTTAAACAAATTTCTTTATTAGCTTATGGTCTATATTTCTGCAAAAATTTCCACAGGGCTTAAATTTTATTCCACCAGTTACACTCCTTCTCATGAATCTATAGACTCAATTTAAAAAATATACCTATGCATTGCTTTCAATTATCAAATTTGAGAACAAGATAATTACATAGAGGAAAGTGGTGTGATTAGAGACAAGGATGATGAAGAGAATTTTAGGTATTGTCTTTAAATAGTTCAAGATTACAAATACATTTAATCAAAAATTTAAGAAATTTAAAAGAGAAAAATTAAATTATACCTCATGCTTTCTCTGGTCTAAAACCTTTTTATGTGCCTCTTAACACTGCACAGCGCTTACCCAGGACCTGTCACACTAGATTTATTAAACTCACATGGGAAAATACCTGGCTCCCTTTTGGACTATAACATTTCAAGTGCAAATGAGTGTTCTTCAGTCATCTCTATGACCTGCATTCATCACAATCCTAAACCCATTACAGCCAATAACACTGTTAATGTGTCCACTATTTCACAGTTAGATCATGGGTTTCATGAAATAAATAAAATTTATCAACTCTTATTTAAATGCACATTTTTAATGGAGGCTAAAATACATTTATATACTTATGGAAGAAGATTAATTATTGATGAGTTCCTGACCAAGGATACTCATCCTAGATGAGTCTTGAGGAAGTATGACAAAAGCTCTGATCCCTAATACCTGTTGATTGCACTTAGAACGTGCATGACAATGGAAGAAGACCCACACATTTTCTGAAAATATGTGTGTAACTTAAGTAAAAAGAGACATTTCATACTCACCTGTGGCTGCATTTTCAATGACTGTGATGCAAGGAGTCCACTTCCGGATTTTCACAGACAGCCCCAGCACTAAGAAGGCAAAGCTGAGGACAGGAAAGAAAACATGAGACTATAGTCTTGTGTACAATTTCCAGACCAACTTGTCATGAAACTTCTAGACCTTAGCCTCATTGTGATCCTCAGGCCAAATGACAGAGCCATGCAGAGCACACTAAGACAAACACACAGAGGACTGTCCTCCTCACCCAGGGGCAAAAATAAGAAGGTTGGGAGAAAATTCAAATGAATGAATAGGTTTGGATAGAAGTATGTGGCCCTGCTAAACCCCATTGACCTAGTAGGGACTTCAAAATGCCTCAGTGTGCTGCTAAAGGCTTCCCCAGGCTGAGAAGTAAGCCTGCATTCATACGTATCTGAGAAGCAGAACCTCTAGCCCTGCCCATGCCGAGTGTCTCAGCAGGAAGCCCAGAAACCTCACCTAAATTCAGAACCAAGTATATCTCCCTGTTCAACTACGGATTATAAAGAATGATACAGCCTAGCCATGGAAGGCAGCCTGTAACCCTGCCCAATCAGAGGAGATTACAGAGCACAGAGAGCAGTTTCACCTGACCACAGATTCCTGCTAGTGGTATCAACAGATCATAGAAAACAGCCAGCAGTTCCACTTGATCTCACAGAATAGTTATCAGCTGGAGAAACTAACAGCAAGGTCTCACTGTCTAGAGTTTCTGCTAGTTGGCTCATCAAGAATTCTAGACTACACTGAATAGTGAAGGTCAATCTAGACAGAATAATCGGCAAGCATGAAGAGAAGACATCTAAAATAATCCAGTCACAATAACAAAAAGACAAGAATGAAAAATAATAAAGAAGTCCTATGGGAATTATGGGACACGACAAAAAAAATTTACCTTGACATAATAGTAGTTCCAAAAGGAGAAGATAGAGGGAAAAAATCCCCAAAAGCAAATTTAAATAAAAATGGCTTAAAATTTCCCAGATCTGGGGAAAGACAACAACATCCAGGTACAGAAAAGTTACAAATATCCAGTCATCCAAAAGGAGTTCACCAAGATATATCACAATCAAATTATCAAGAATCAAAACAAAAGGATTCTGAAAGCAGTAAGACATAAGAAACATATAACATTCAAGCAAGTCTGGTTATGGCTTTGAGAAGATTTCTCAGCAGAAACAAAGCAGACCAGAAGGTTGAACAATATATTCAAAAATGCTGAAAAAAAAAAAGTCCAATCAAGAATACTCAGCAAAGATGCTCTTCAGAAATGAGAGAGAAATACTTTTCCCAGACAGATAGCAGTTAAGGTAGGTAATCATCACTAGGCCTGTCTTACCAAAATTGCTAAAGCAAGTTTAAGCTGAAACAAAAACCTGCAAATTAATGATATAAAATATATGAAGGTAAAATAACATGATATAAGCAATATATATTCATATTCAGAATACTCTAATCATACAAGTGATGTTAAAGCAATTTATATGCACTATGAGGGTGAAAAAAACTAGTTTAAAATCTAGCTATAATAAATTCTTAAGGGATACAAATTACAAAAGGAAATGTAAATTTAGACATCAATACCACAAATGGTGACAGGGAAAGTGAAAAGTGCAAAAGTTTTGCATGTAATTAACACTAAGTTGTCATCAGCTTAAAATAGCCTGTTACATAAGAGTCAAAGTATACCACGATAGAACATCATCAAAACACAAAAAAAGACAAGAAAGGAACAACCCCCCCCCCTACAAAACAACCAGAAAATAAATTATAAAATTGCAGTAGTGAGTCCTTAACTGTCAATAATTACCTTAAATGTAAATGAATTAAATTTTCCTTTCAAAAAACATGAGTGGTTTGAAATGAAAAACAATTCCCAACTATATGCTGCCTAAAAGAAGCACACTTTGAAAGTAAGGTCACATAAGCCAGGCATGGTGGCTCATGGCTGTAATACCAGCATTTTGGGAGTCCAAGGAAGAAGGATTACTTGAGGCCAGAAATCTTTGCAAAGTATGCATCTGATGAATAATAAATATCCAGAATCTACAAGGAACTCATACAAATCAGCAAGAAAAAATACAAGTAATCCCATAAAAAAGTAGGCAAAGGACATGAATAGACAATTCTCAGAAGAAAATATAAAAATACCCAACAAGCATATGGAAAAATGCTTGACATCACTAATTATCATGGAAATCCAAATCAAAACCACAATGAGATGCCACCTTACTCCCGCAAAAATGGCCATAATTATAAAATCAAAAAATAATAAATGTTTGCATGAATGAGGTGAAAAGGGAAAATACACTGCTGGTGAAAATGTTACTTGCTACAACCATTATAGAAAACTGTATAAAATGTATGGTGATTCCTTAAAGAACAAAAAGTAGAACTACCATTCTATTAAAAACAAAAGAAGTCATTATATGAAAAAGACACTTGCATATGCATGTTTTTAGCTGCACAATTTGCAACTGCAAAAATACAGAACCAGCCTAAATGACCATCAACCAACAAGTGGATAAAGAAAATGTGGTATATATACACCATGGAATACTGCTCAGCCATTAAAAACAAATGAAATAATGGCATTTCCAGCAACTTGGATGGAGCTGGAGACCATTATTCTAAGTGAAGTAACTCAGGAATGGGAAATCAAATATCGTATGTTCTCACTTGGAAGAAGGAGCTAAGCTATGAGGACCCAAAGGTATAAGAATGATACAGTGGACTTTGAGGACTTATGGGGAAGGGTGAGAGAGTAGTGAGGCATAAAAGACAAACATTGAGTACAGTGTACACTGCTCAGGTGACAGGTGCACCAAAATCTCCAAAATCACCACTAAAGAACATATCCATGTAACCAAAAAACACCTGTTCCCTGAAAAACTATTGAAATAAAATAAAAGAAAAAAAAATACCAATAAATGCCTGTATCAAAAAGAAGATAGATCTTAAATAAACAATCTAATGTTTCACCTCAAGTACCTAAAAAAAGAAAAAGAAAAAACTAAGCCCAAAGTTAGCAGAGGGAAAAAAATTGGAGGAGAAATAAATAAAATAAAAATTAGAGAAAGACTAGAAAGAAATTCATAAAACTAAGAGCTGTTTTTTAGAAAATGTAAACCAAATATACAAACCATTAACCAGGCTAGAACAAAAAGACGGCTCATATAAATAAAATGAAAAATGCAAGAGAAGATATTACAGCAGATACCACAGAAATACAAATGACTATAGGAAATTTCTATGAAAAGTTATACACCAACAAATTAATCTATAAATGAAAATGTTCCTAGACACATACAACCAAATGGATACGTTTCTAGACACATACAAACTACCAAGACTGAAGCACTACTAAATAAAAAATCTGAATAGACCAGTAGTGAGTAAGAAGATTGAAATATTAAGTAAAAATCTCTCATCAGAGAAAACCACAGGACCAAATGGCTTCACAGGTGAACTCTAACACATTTAAAGATAACTAGTATGAATTTTTTTCAAACTCTTCCAAAAAATTGAAATGAAGAAAATACTTCCAATCTAATTTTACAAGGCCAGTATTACCCTGATACCAAAGCCAGACAAGGACACTATAAGAAAAAAATGCACGCCAAAATTCCTGGTGAACATTGATGCAAAAGTCCTCAATGAAATATGAGTGAACTGAATATAACATCTTTCAAAAGTCATTCACCATGATCAAGAGAAATTTATCCCAAGAATGCAAGGATGGTTCAACATATGCAAATCTACAAATGTGATCTACTGCCTTAACAAAATAAAAGGTTAAAAACATGTCTCAATAGATAGGGAAAAAGCATTTGATAAAATTCAACACCCCTTTATAATGAAAACTCTTAGATTAAATACAGAAGGTAGCTACCGAAACCCAATAAAGACCATATACGACAAACTCATAGCTAACATCATTCAAAGGTAAAAAGTTGAAAGCCTTTTGTCTAAGATAAGGGACAAGACACAAGTGTCCATTCTCAATGCTTCTCTTCACTGTAATGCTTGAAGTCCCAGCCAGAGCAATACAGCAAGAAAAAAAAATAGCAACAAAATTTAAAAGGGGGAAGTCAAATTGTCCCTTTTTGCAGATGATATGATTTTATACCTTGAAAAGCCTAAAGACTTCATCAAAATTCTCTTAGATCTGATAAACAGTCAAGTGCTAGCATATTAATCAACCTAGAAAAATCATCAGTGTTTCCATACACCAATAATTAACTAGCTGATAAAAAAAATAAAAAAGACAATACCATTTACAATAGTTACAAAAAATAACAAAATACCTAGAAATACATTTAACCAAGAAGATGAAAGATCTCTACAAGGAAAACAACAATACACTGATGAAATAAACACAAACAAATGGAAACAAATGGAAGAAACACAAACAAATGAGACACAATTAATAAGACATAAACAAATGGAAAGACATACCACATTTGTGGATCAGAAGCATTAATATCATTAAAATTACCATAATGCCTTGTTGGGGGCCGCACCGGGGGTGGTGGAGAATGAAAGAACACACACAAAGACAAAGACACACAGAGAACATGGCGGCTGCACTCAGAGCCTCCGCCTCACTTTATTTATACTCCATAAACCTCACGTCAGCAGAAAGAATGCAATGCAAAACAAACTTTCTTTTCCCACATGTAACCTTCTACTCAGTACCTTGTTTCTATATTCTTTCTTATCTACCCGCCTTCTTGGCGCCTACGGGAGTTCATTAAAAGTTCAGTTGGAGATACTGTCCTTGAGCCCTATCTATTCTCAGCATACTGTTTTCAAAGGCCCCTGCATTTCCCCCCTTTTAATTTTGTTTTGCCTCAATCCTAAAAAGGTAGCCCATATTTGTTCCTGTGTTTTCTTTTGTTTTTGGTGGCGACGGAGGGAGCATCAAATCACCAAAAGAAGTAGACCCAAACCAAGTGCCCAAAGCAATATACTTCCAGAGATTGTAGAAATCCATGTCTTCATCTGGGTCCATGAGTTAAAGGCAGCAAGGCGCTGACCCAGCTCCTGAAGGGTTACAGTTCCGGACAACACATGTAATTGTTGTCGAAATGCTTCGGAAATGTTCTGAGTGAGCTCTTGGATGTCCAAACTAATATTTTTATGGCCTACTAATAATTTTCGGATTACAGTCCAATTTTGAGAGATGTTAAAAGGCACAGGCGTTACACAAAATTGAGTGGAATTCCAATCACATTGTAATGTTACCCGAGTACTGAGTACAGTGAGCTGATCTCCAAGCCATGTCAACGCTTGCTCCATGTTGTCCAATCTTTCAGCAAGTTGAGAATCAATGTTTCGTTGTTGAAGCCATAACCGGTGAGATTGTTCGTGCCATTGCTGCATAAATTCAGCATTTTGTATGCTTTGACGAAGAGCGAGTCCTGCTATGGCTGCAGTGGAGACAATGGCGACAAGGCTCATCACCAAGGCAATTATAAGTCCAAGGGCATGGAGGGTTCGCTGGAGAGAAGTCCAAATATAAGTCTCAAGAGGTGATGCCCCCCATGGTCGCGTAAGGTTAACAGGTAGCCAAATTTCCTTACGAGCCCTGAGGATATAAATATCCCCAGTAAAGTTGTGCCACCAGGAATGATTGAGGCAAGACAAAAATGTGCACGTATCTGTACAATTAACAATCCCCGTAAGATTATCCCATGTCAAATTTCCTGCTAATAATAGGTAGGGCTCACGGACACAAGCAATAATATATCAGGAGGTATTCCGATATAATTGAATATGAAAGGAGTTATTCGGGTTAGAAAGATTAAGGGGCATATTCTCCACAAAAGTGCTAATGGCATCGCCTGCAACTAACAACTTCCAAAAATAACTCTGTACTTCAGGCCTCCTTCACGCCATACCAAGGTTTCATTACTGTTAGCAGCAATACTTTTATTTACCCGGTGCCATTTCAAAGGTATGTGACTAAATTTTATTTGAAAATCACCGTGCACACTTCAATCAGTTATTTGCATCCCATTGTATTCTAATAAAATCCGGGGTTTAGTTCCCCGACATTGTTGTCACTCCAGCACCTCAATATTAGGAGAAACCTCTAAAATAGGACAAAAAAGTAAAGAACTAGGAATAGTTTCATTACTATATACAGTATGATTATATTAAAAACTTCTAGTTACAATAATAACAGTATTAGCAGCCACATGACTATGATTATAACAAACAGCCCAAGCTTCATGCGATTTTCGGAGACAATGAGGACTATTTCCCATACATATTGGAAGTCCTTCCACTCCAAATTGGTATGTGCTGATTATAATTGCTGTTTTCCGTTCTATGTTGTCCTTGTCCATATAGGGGGACGGCATCCAAGTAATGTTATTGGTGAAAACCTTAATTTCTGCCTCCTCCCAGGCGACTCCCTGATACAAGGGTGGAAAGGGAATATAAGTCCAATATTCATATAAAGCCTCACTAAGAGAAATAAGTCCCCCGCCGAGGCACATCTAACAAAGGAAGAAATGCATGCTGAATCCAGTTTTCTTTTCAACAGGGTTTCAATCATCTTGTAGGAAACCACTCAGGTCCACTCCCTGTAAGGACAAGAGCATAGCCCCGTCCCTGTTTTAGAACTTGCCCTTGAACATACTTACCTTCTTCATTAGGATACCAAACCTTTAAACTGTCAGCAGGGACTATCACCGAGGGAGTTGAGGAAAGATAGGTTACGACAGCAGAGTCTTGCAATTGTCTCCATTGATTCAAAAAATAATTAAGGTAAAAAGAACCTTCAAAATCAAAAAAATTAAGGTAGAAAGGTTAACTTTCAAAAAAATCTGGTTTTTTTGGGGGGCTCATTTCCCCCTTTTTGTTTTAATAGTTGAGTTTTTAAAGTTAAATTTGCGTGCTCAATGATGGCTTGACCTTGACTGTTGCCCGGGATCCCGGTGATATGTTGAATATTGTATTGCTGTAAGAAAACTTGTAATTTATGAGAGACATAGGCAGGGGCATTATCAGTTTTAAGTATAAAAGGAATGCCCATAATGGCAAAACAAGCTAAGAGATGTGTAATAACAGAATCAGCTTTCTCAGATGGCAACGGAGTGGCCCATTGAAAATGAGAAAAAGTATCAATGGTATGATGAACATACTTTAATCGTCCAAAAGAAGGAATATGTATAACATCCATTTGTCAAATTTGATTAACTTGAGTACCTCTCAGGTTAACTCCAGGATGGAAGGATGGAATGCTCAAAGGAGCACAGAAAGGACAAGCTCGAATGAGAGAACGAGCTTATTTACGAGTTAAATGAAACCGTCGTTGAAGGCCAGAACTATTAGTGTGATGTAGAGCATGTTCTTGTTCTGCAGCCTGCAAGTGGCCAATTAGAAGTGAATCAATCTGAGTATTTCCATGAACTAATGGTCCAGGCAGTTGAGAATGAGAACGAAGATGAGTGATGAATAAAGGAGCTCGACGTTGGCTCAAAGTAAAGGATAACAAAGAAAAGAATTTCTGAAGAGAAGAAGTAGCACAAAGAGGTAAAGTGGCCTGAGAAATATAAGAAGTAACATAAACGGTGTATTGAGAATCACTAACAATGTTACAACCAGTAGTAGGGAAATCAAGTAAGATCATCAGAACAGCAAACAATTCTCCCTGTTGCACCGAGGGATAAGGATAAACTGTAACTCAAGATTGATGAAGCTTCTTGCCAAGAATCAGAAGTTGCAAGAAGATAAGTGATCTGACTATGAGTGAATTNNNNTTGCCAAGAATCAGAAGTTGCAAGAAGATAAGTGATCTGACTATGAGTGAATTGAGAGATAATTAAGGAAGGATCTCCTCCCCAAAGTTGTCGACAGTGATACCGTCCTTTGATGATCAGTTCAGCTAAACGATCGATATAAGTAGCCAAGTGTTTAGATGTTTTATTGGACAAAAAGATCCATTTTAGCCGCTGATTGGTCTGATGAATCATTCCTGTAGGAGAATGTAAAGTATGAAATAAACAAAGGGAAAGGGGAACATCGGGAAGGATATAATGTAAATGAGCCTTTTGAAGTTGCTCTTCCACAAGCTGGAGTTCCTGTAAAGCCAAAGGAGTTAAATGACGTGAGCTGTCCAAGTGACTGTCTCCTTCTAGAATAGAAAAAAGATGTTGTAACTGAATAGAGAAAAAACAATTTTTGAGATCTATGACCATTAATTTTTAACTTTGTGGGATAAGGGCAGGATTAGGAAGACCAGGCTGTAAACTTTCCCTAGGTTTAATGTAAACATTTATAGTTTTAAGACAAGACAAAGACGGGAATTCCATGCAGAAATACGTGGCTTTATATTCCTCTCGGCCATTTGTTTTTTGACTTACTCTTTTAGAGTCCTAAGTATTTCTTTAAATAATGGTCACTGTTTCACATAAATAGGAGTGGTGGCTATGAGTTTAAAGGATTGTAGCCCATTTTGAACATCTTATTTTTGGCAGCTGAGGAAATATGAGGAATGTTTAAAAAAGCAGCAAATTGTTGTGAAAGATCTTGTTCCCAAAAATTAATACTGATAGGAACAATATAAAAATAAAAAAAAAACACTTGACCTTGTTGACCTTTAGGACCGACACAGGTTAAAGGTTCTACGTCTTGATAAACCACAGAAGCAGCACCCAAGCCAGTGAGTATAACTGCAACTTGTCTTTTTTCCTACTGTATAGGCCTCTAATTTAAACAAATAATAGACATATTCACCCCCATATCAATTAACCCTTCCAAAACTATTCCATTAATATACACTGAACAAAAGGGCTTTTGATTAGAAACTAAAGTTTCCCAAAAAACAGTTTTTTCTGTGCTACCAAATCCTCCCTATTGAGAATACGTTCCCCTGCCTCTAGGCATATAAATTGTGAGACTTGAACCGTAATAAGACTTTTATTAGTAACATCATGTCCTTTTGGCAAAGGGCCACACTCTCTAATAGCTAATTTATATACTCCTCTATTAGGAGACAAAGTATAAGGCTGAGTAATAACTAAGTCAGCAGCAGCGCTCTGCTTAGTTGCCACATAAAGCTGAGAAACTGGGGTAAGGTGTGGGATCCTTAAGGAGGACTTGAATTTATTCCTTAATGTTGTAGGCCATTGCTCACTGGGTATTGTATGCAGATTTAGTCAATAACAAATATTTGTAAACAAATAAGGTGATTACAGGTACAGAAATTCAGTTCGTAGCTTACTATTCAATAGAGTATCTGCTTTGTAAAAGATGGTGGACCACAAAATACTCAACGGATTTTGGTTTTCAAAACACTGTGATGCTATCCAAGGCTAAATGGATACTTGAAATTGGGATTGGATCTGGTGCTGAGATACAACTTTTACTTAGTTATTGATTTTTCTTTCCTCCGATTATTCCAAGGAGGGTGACTACCATTTTTGTACTTTATAGAGCAGTCTAGAGGAAAGGGTTAAGCATGTAAGCTCTGGGGACAGAAAGTCATATTTTCAAAATATAATAGCTATATGACCTTGGATACATTTATAAAACTGTCTTAACTCTGTTTTCCTGTCTACAAAATGGTAATAATTATAAAATTTGTCAGTCTTAAAGGGATGTTGGAAGAACTAAATGCAAGTGAAGATTTTTTCACAGTAGTAGACACATAGTAAGTACTCAGTATACTATGGCTATTATTACTGTTATTATTGTTAATATTACGTCTATTAATTTTAGCTCTTTAATGTAACAAGTGCAGAACCATAATCTCACATCCTTCAGAGTCATGCTGATCTTGTATTTTTTGGTCCTTTGACTAGTTTAGTCATTTATTACAAGAAACCTAGTTAGTTTGTACATTCTTTTCCTTTCTTATATTTCTCATTTGTAAAGACTGATAAACCAACTACACTTTCAGACCTGGTGACATAAATTGTTGGGGCCCCAAGCCTGTGGGCCCCACCTCCCATTTCCCAGGAGAGGAGACAGTAAATTTCCACTTTTATCAGTTTTGAAATGACATTTATTTGTCCAATGTCGACCTTTACCACAACATTTGTACACCTCTGAAGGCAGCTTTCTGCCTTGAGGGATAAAAGTGTTCAATTTTTATGACATTCTTTTTTTTGAAATGTCTAGGTTTACCACACTGCAAACAAACACCTTGTTTGTTATTTCCTTTTAAGGCTTTAGACAAAGCTCCAGCAAATAATTGAGCATCATAAATAGCCCCTCCAACACTAACACAAGTTTTAATATATTTATCTAAATTGGCCCCATTGGCCTTTAACGATTTTAACAATTTTTAACAGTCAGCATAAGCATTTTTAAAAGACAATGTTTATAACAAAATTTTTGAAGCAAGGCCAGCACCCACAATTTTGAAGACAGCATCCTGAAGACGGGCTACAAAATCTGAATATTGTTCATTTGTGCCCTATAAAATCTTCACAGAGGAAAGGGAAGATTTTCCTGTTATCTCTACCTTATTTTAGGCCCTTAAAAACAAAGTCTTGATTTGAGTAAAGGCAACATCATCTAAACCAGCCTGAGCATTAAGAGTAGCATATTGGCCCGTGCCTGTGAGTTGTTCCTCAGTGGGTCCAGGGGGATCACACATAATATTTTTCCTAGCCTATACATGTGCCTTGTTCATTTACCAGCTGTGCAATTGTAACCACTGAGAACGATCAAGAAAAGCCTTCCCCAAAGTCTTCCAGTCTATAGGAATCGTCAAATTTTCTGATGAAAAAACATCAAGAAGACCAAGGATAAAAGGAGATTGAGATCCATAGTTAGAAATGGCAGCTTTCATTTCTTTTTAAACATTTAATTTGTAAGGCATTAAATTGGACATTATTGCCACCATTTGAAAACTAAGCATTAGGAGCAAAAGAAGCACAAATAATTGGAAACAGATCCAGCTCCTTAAATTTTTTTTTTAAATTAAAAGTATATATAATATATAATAATACTCATATCCCCAAATATAAAGAATCTCAACATATTAATAAGAAAAGGCAAATAACCCAACCAAAAGTAGCAGAACAAAGAAATGACAATAAACCTATATGTCTAACATCATTACTCACTAGGAAATATGTATATTAATACCAAATTGAGAATCATTACATACACAATACAATGGTTAAAATTTAAAAACACAGAAAATATCAAGAGGTAGTTAATGTGTTAAGCAACTCGAATACTCAACTTCTGTTTGGAGTGTAAATTGGTGGAACCTATGCACCCCTATAACATAACAATTTCCTAGCTGGGGTTATTAATACTATATTAATATTAATAGTTAATATTAATGTGTTTATTGACTATTGAAATACTCATAATATTTTAACAAACAATAAGATATACATATACACTGGTTTTAACATATTAAACAGGTGTTTAGTATAAATTTAAAGTATGTCTGATGTGAACAGGGCTTCAACTTTGCCAAACAAAGGCAAAGATAAGGAAGCTGGGGGATTGGAGGCTCTGCAAAATCCTCTTTTAACAGGGCAGAAGAAAAAGAAACAGGGAAAGCTCGCAAAGGTGAATTAGAAGAATATATCTGTAATATTTGTTGAAGCATTTCCATAATACACTGCATGTCAGAATTTCCCTTAGAAGAAGGAAGAGCTGGCTTTTTCTCTTCTCCCCCTTTTGCTACCCTGGCACAAATGGGCTCCATTTCAGATTTATTTTATTTTATTTTATTTTTCCAAATCCTCAGATACCTTTCCTCCTGTGGCTACATTACCACACTCCGAATCAGTCTCAAGTAACTCTAATGTCTGAGTGATAGAGTTACACAAGGTCCACAATTTTAGAGGCATAATATCCCCTAACTGGAGAGCTCTAAGCAGAGTTTTTACTACCTGTAACCATTCTCTGCGATTCAGCTGCACTTTAGTCTGATACTGAAACCAGTAACAATGTTGTTCAACATGGGCAAACAATCACTTCAAAGTCTTTTTCTTTCACTTCTACTCCCATAGACAGCGACAGTCCTTGAAACAGCCATAAATATTCTGAGGCCAGAGAGATGGAATTCCCATAATGAAAGCTTAAGAAGGTTCCCCTTAACAATATCTGAGCCTTACCCGCTCCTAGGGGGTTCCCCTTCTTGTTCTCCCCTACTCACCCGTGCTGACCCTGCTCGCTGCGCCACTTGTTGGGGGCCGCACCGGGGGTGGTGGAGAATGAAAGAACACACACAAAGACAAAGACACACAGAGAACATGGCGGCTGCACTCAGAGCCTCCGCCTCACTTTATTTATACTCCATAAACCTCACGTCAGCAGAAAGAATGCAATGCAAAACAAACTTTCTTTTCCCACATGTAACCTTCTACTCAGTACCTTGTTTCTATATTCTTTCTTATCTACCCACCTTCTTGGCGCCTACGGGAGTTCATTAAAAGTTCAGTTGGAGATACTGTCCTTGAGCCCTATCTATTCTCAGCATACTGTTTTCAAAGGCCCCTGCAATGCCTAAAGCAATCTACAGAATCAACATAATCTCTATCAAAGTACCAATGTCATTTTTCACAGAAATAGACAATTCTAAAATTTATATAGAATAAAAAAAGAGTACACATTGTCAAAGCCATCCCAAGCAAAAAGTACAAAGCTGGAGGCATCATATTACCTGGCTTCAAAATATATCACAAAACTGTAATAACCAAAACAGCATAGTAGTGGTGTAAAAACAGCTACACAGACCAATGAAACACAGTAATGAACTCAGAGATAAATTCGTGTATTTATATATTTACAGTCAACAGATTTTCAACAAAGATGTCAAGAATACCACAGGGGAAAGTAACTCTCCTCAATAAATTGTGCTGGGAAAATCTGACATCCATATGCATAAAAAATACCTAACTTTCACCATATGCACAAATCAAATCAAGAGGGATTAAAACATAAATGTAGGATCTGAAACTGTAAAACTACAAAAATAAAACAGAGAACAAAAACTTCAGGACATTGAGCTAGGCAAAAATTTTAGGGCTAAGACCTCAAATGCACAAGCAACAAAAACAAAACTAAAACAGTTTTCTAAAAACTAGACAAATTAAATTAAAAAGCTTCTGCACAGCAAAGGAAAAAGTCACCAGAGTGAAGAGACAACCTGTGGAATAGAGGAATATATTTGCAAACTATTCATCCAACAAGGGGCTAATATCTGGAATATACAAGAAACTGAATCTCAACAGTATGAAAACACATAGTTGGCCAGGAGCAGTGGCTCACACCTGTAATCTCAGCACTTTGAGAGACCAAGGCATGGGACCACTTGAGGTCAGGAGTTCGGGACTAGCCAGACCTCTAATTGCAGTGCTCTGGGAGGCGAAGGCAGGAGGACTGCATGAACCCAGGAGGACTGCATGAACCCAGGAGTTCAAGGTTGCAATGAGCTGTAACACATTTATGTGTTTATTAATCCTCTTTCCTGATCATGGTCTAAATACAGAAAAATCAATTTTTGTATGCTACGATTAGGCAAGTTTCCTCCATGGCAATTATATATGGATTATAAATACAAATAAAGTCTTTATTTCATAATAACCTAACCTGCTCTTGGATGGCCTGTTTTCAAATATCTGCGGTCAGATTAAGCAATCATTTTCTAATAACAAAATATTTTATAAAATAATCTATCATTCCTAATAAAAATTCCCTCAAGTACTTACCAGGTCCCAAACATATTAAAAAGCCAAGAAACTCAAGTTTTTCTTGAGGTTGCAGTCAGCACACAAAGGAGCCCAGAGATTCTTTCTCTCACCAAAAAAAATGCTGTTTGGGCATAGATCTTCCCTTACATACCGATGATAACCTCATTAAACATACAATTCAAAAGAAATACCCTAATTACGTCAGATGGGAATCAATGTAAATCTAATCAAGACATGCCTTTTACAAAATATTTCCCCAATAATTAGGTAAATCATGTAGATATAATTGCAGAAAAAATACATTATGCCATTTGTTTTTTGAAACTATTCTTAGAGTAGTTTTGGGTTTATAGAAAAATTGAAAAGAAGATGCAGAGTTTTCTCATATAACCCCTGACCCCACAAATTGATCATCTCTTCCATTATCAACATCCCCCAACAGAGTGGTACATTTGTTATAACTGATAAACCTACACTGACACACCTTAATCACCCTAAGTCCATAGTTTACATTAGAGTTCACTCTTAGTGTTGTACATTCCATGAGTTTTGACAACGTATGTAGTGGTGTTTCCTTATCCATAGAGGACATATTCCAAGACCCAGTGGATGCCTGAAACTATGAATAGTACTGAATATATATATATTCTCTTTTTCCTATAAATGCAGACCTATGATAAAGTTTAATTCATAAATTAGGCACAGTAAAAGACTAACAACAATAACCAATCATAACAGAACAATTATAACATTACACTGTAATAAAATTTTGTGAATGTGGTCTCTCTGTATGTGTGTTGTGTGTGTATCTCAAAATATTTTGTACTGGGCTGGGCATGGTGACTCAAGCCTATAATCCCAGCACTTTGGGAGGCCGAAGTAGGGGGATCACCTGAGGTCGGGAGTTCGAGACCAACCTGGCCAACATGGTGAAGCCCCATCTCTACTAAAAATACAAAAATTAACCAGGTGTGGTGGCACACACCTGTAATCCCAGCTACTAGGGAGGCTGAGGCAGGAGTTTTGCCTGAACTGGGGAGGCAGAGGTTGCAGTGAGCTGAGATCACACCACTGCACTCTAGCCTGGGTGACAGAGTGAGACTCCATCTTGAAAAAAAAAAATTGTACTGTACTCACCCTTCTTCTTGTGATGATATGAGATACTAAAATACCTATGTGTTCATATGAAGTGAGATGAATGACACAGGCATTGTGACATAATATTACACTACTAGTGACCTAATAAAATGTCAGAAGGGACACAGGCATTATGACATAGTATTACACTACTACTGACCTTCTAACAAAATGTCAGAAGGAGGATCATCTGCTTCAGGTGACACTGGATCATACTGCCACAATGATGTCAATAGTTCAGACAGCAATTTCACCACCATGGTACAGAACAGCCCACAAATTAAAACTTTGAAACTATTTATTTCTGGAATTCTTTTTACTTAAAATTTTTAGACTGCGGTTGACTACATGTGACTGAAACTGTCAAAACTGAAACTTCAGATAAAGGGTGACATGTTTTCAGCAGTATTGCTCACAAATAACAGTTTAAATGGCCCAAAACTCTCTATGCTCTGCCTATTCACTCCCTTAACCCTAACACCTGGTAGCTGCTGATCTTTGTACTGCCTCCATAGTTTTGTCTTTTCCATCATGTCCCATAGTTGCAATCAAACCGTATGTAGCCCTTTCAGATTGGTTTCTTTTTCTTAATAATATGTATTATTGTTCTTCCATGTCTTCTCAAGGGTTAACAACTTTTTTTTTTTTTTTTTTTTTTTTTTTTTTTTTTTACCAACAAGGTCTCACTGTGTTGCCCAGGCTGGAATCTGGAGTGCAGTGGCATGATCAAGGCTAACTGCAACCTTGACCTCCCAGGCTCAAGTGATTCTCCCACCTCAGTCTCCTGAGTAGCTGGAGCTACAAGACCATGCCACCATACCCGGCTAATGTTTTTGATTTCTAGTAGAGATGAGGTCTCACTTTGCCACCCAGGCTGGTCTCAAGTGCCTGAGCTCAAGCAATCCTCCCACCTCAGTCTCCAAAAGTGCTGAGATTACAGGCATGAGCCACTGTGCCTGGCCAATAGCTCACCTTTTTAATGCTAAGTAATATCCCATTATTTGGATATGGCAGACTTTACCCTTTCACCTACTGAAGAAAATCTTTGTGCATTACATGTATTCACAATTATGAATAAGGCTGGTACAAATATTTATGTGCATGTTTCTCCAGTGCAGTTTATTTGGGTAAACACAAAAAAGTACAATTGCTGGATTATATGGTATGTTTAGGTTTTTTATCTGTTTTTAATAGAGACAAGGTCTCACTCTGTTGCCCAGGCTATAGTGCAGTGGTGCAATCACAGCTCACTGCAGTCTCAAACTCCTGGCCTCAAGCAATTTGGCCTTCCAAAGTGTTGGGATTATAGGCATGAGGCCTGGTGCCCATCCTGTTTAGCTTTTAAAGAAACTGCCAGCCAGACACAGTGGCTCACGCCTGTAATCCCAGCACTTTGGGAGGCTGATGGATCACTTGAGGTCAGGAGTTCGAGACCAGCCTGGCAACATGGTGAACTGTCTCTACTAAAAATACAAAAACTTAGTGGGGTGGTGGCAGGCACCTGTAATCCCAGCTACTCAGGAGGCTGAGGCTGAGGCAGGAGAATCATTTGAACCCAGGAAACAGAGGTTGCAGTGAGCCGAGATCATGCCACAGCCTGGGCAACAGAGCAAGACTGTTCAAAAAAAAAAAAAAAAAAAAAAAAAAGGAAAGAAAGAAACTGCCAAACTGTTTTCCAAAGTAGCCATATCATTTTGCATTCCCAACTGCAATAAATGAGAGTTCCTTTTGTTATACATCCTAGCCAGCATTTGATGTTGTCAATGTTTTAGACTTCCACCACACCACTTTAATGCAGAGGTATCTCACTGTTGTTTTAATTTTCAATTACTTGATAATATATAATACTGAGTATCCCATCTTATGCTTATTGCAATCTGTATATTTACTGTGGTGAGGTATCCTTTCAGGTATTTTGCACATTTTAAATCAGGTCGTTGATTTCTTATTGTTCAATCTTTGGAATTCTTTGTATATTCTGAGTAACAGTCATTTATCAGATATGCCTTTTGCAATTGATTTTCCTATAGTATGTGGCTTCTCTTCTCATGATCTGGGCAGTGCCTTTGGCAGAGTAGAAGATTTTAATTTTGATAAATTATTTCTCTGATCAATTATTTATCTCCCAGATCTTGCCTTGGAGTTGAATCTAAAAACTTATCAATACACCCAAAACTTTGCTTGTATTAATACCAGCCTGTCAGGCAGCTGGCTGAAGTCCTTAAATCCGATAGGTGTCATTCTGCAGACAGGTCTCAGACCAGAATCCCTCTACCAGCACCCATTGACCTCTCTGCTAGGTGTTCATGCAGAAATTCCCGCATTCTCCCATCGCCCTTCTCCAAGCTGATTCTCTTTTCCCTCCTGTTCTTTTTTGCCTCTTGTGACATATTTCCTTGTGCACACCAAGGGCTTGGGCTCCAGTCTAGTCCATTAGGCCTGTTATAGATGCCTTATTCAGTTAGGGAAGACTGTACTATAACTTCTAAGCCCCTTGGGGTTTTCTAATCATTATCAATAGCATAATTAATATCATTAATGTAATAATGGTCATTGTTGTAATTAGTCATTATTTTATTTGTGTTTTGTTTTTATAGTTTTTTGAATTTTTTTAAGTGGCAGCCTCAATTTCACAGCTATGCTAGTAGTAGTACATTACCAGAGCAGAGTAGCACAGTCTCTGATGTAAGATGTGCAGCTACTGATCTAGTGAATGTGTTCTTTTCAATATCTGTCAAGAATGAGGATTAGAAGCAGTCTCCATTTACAAAGGACAAATATTAATAACAGATAAAATCATGGTCTTTCCCCAGAGCTATGTTAACACTCCAGTTCTCTGCCTTAATATAGTCTGGAGGGACTTGGATCCCCTAGAAAGTCCACAGAACATCACATTGGTCCACCACGTTAGTTACATCATGTTAATCAGACCTGATGAGCAAAAAGTACTAAGTCATCCTACACTGCTATAAAGCATTGGAACTTAATACCTCTTATCTGGCTATAGTTTTATATCCTTTAACAATTTTTTTTCCTTTCTGCCCTAGCTCCACTACCCTGCCCTGCCTCTAGTATCCCCTGTCCTACTTTCTATTTTATTTTCTAGCTTAATTCATTGTAAGAATAGAGTATATAGTACATATAACATAAAAATATGTATTAAATGGCTTTATATTATCACTAAGGCTTCCAGTCAACAGTAGACTATTAGGGAAGTTTTGGGGGAGTCAAAAGCTATATGCAGATTTCTGGGGGATTGTTGAGTGCCTCTTTATTTTTATTTATTTCAATAGGTTTTTGTGAACAAGTAGTGTTTGGTTACATAGATAAGTTCTTCAGTGGTGATTTTTGAGATTTTGGTGTGGTGTGTTCCCTGCACAATGTGTAGTCTTTCATCCCTCACTACCCACCCACCCTTTCCCCGGAGTCCTCAAAGTCCATTTTACCATTTTTATTATGCCTTTGCATCCTCATAGCTTAGCTTCCACATATAAGTGAGAACATAAGATATTTGGTTGTCCCTCCAGATGAAAACCTAGGCAATACCACTCAGGACATAGGAATGGACAAAGACTTCATAACTAAAACACCAAAAGCAATTGCAACAAAAGCCAAAATTGACAAATGGTATCTAATGAAACTAAAGACTTTCTGCACAACAAAAGAAACTATCATCAGAATGAACAGGCAATGTACAGAACAGGAGAAAAATTTTGCAAGCTACCCATCTGACAAAAGTCTAACATCCAGAATCTACAAGGAACTTAAAAAAATTTACAAAAAACAAACAAACAAACAAACAAACAACCCCATCAAAAAGTGGGTGAAAGATGTGAACAGACACTTCTCAAAAGAAGACATTTATGCGGCCACCAAACATATGAAAAAAAGCTTGTCATCATGGCTCATTAGAGAAATGCAAATCAAAACGACAATGAGATACCATCTGATGCCAGTTAGAATGGTGATTATTAAAAAGTCAGGAAACAACAGATGCTGGCAAGGATGCGGAGAAATAGGAACACTTTTACACTGTTGGTGGGAGTGTAAATTAGTTCAACCATAGTGGAAGACAGTGTGGTGATTCCTCAAGGATCTAGAACCAGAAATACCACTTGACCCAGCAATCCCACTACTGGGTATATACCTAAACAATTATAAATCGTTCTACTATAAAGACACATGCACACATATGTTTATTACAGCACTATTTACAATAGCAAAGACTTGGAACCAACCCAAATGCCCATCAATGATAGACTGGATAAAGAAAATGTGGCACATATATACTACGGAATACTATGCAGCCATAAAAATATGAGTTCATGTTCTTTGCAGGGGCATGAAGGAATTTTGAAGCCATCATTCTCAGCAAACACAGGAACAGAAAACTAAACACCACATGTTCTCCCTCATAAGTGGGACACATGGACACAGGGAAAGAACAGTGAGAACACAAGGACACAGGGAAGGAAACATCACACACAAGGGCCTGTCGAGACTCGGGATAAGGGGAGGGAGAGCATTAGGACAAATACCTAACGCATGCAGGGCTTAAAACCTAGGTGACAGATTGATAGGTGCAGCAAAACAGCATTGCACATGCATACCTATGTAACAAACCTGCACATTCTGCACATGTATCCCAGAACTTAAAGTAAAATTAAAAAAATTAAAAAGGTCTAAATATCAATTTTGATTTTCAGTAAGGACAAAGCCAAAATAACTGTGAAAAGAAATACAAGGTAGAGATTTGTCAAATTAGATCTGCATCTAAATTATTTGAAAACTAAAAATAAACCAAACTGAACATCTACAACAAACAACTTTAAACAATATAATATCAGGAATGAAATGAACATAGTATTTATAATAAATAGGGTAGACCTTCCAGAGGAGGACAAAAAAAAGCAGAGGGCATCAAGGAAAGTTGTATGTTTCACTGCAGAAAAATTATAACAAAAACACACAAAGTGCATATATATTTATACACATGCATAATTAAAACTATCTAAAACTATAATGAGAGGAGTCAAGTAGAAAATAAATTTACATGTACATGTCTAAAAATAAAATATTAATAGAATGTATTGTCTGCCATTAGTAATCAACTACATGGAAATAAATACAAAGAGTTGTCATTTTTCTATTTCTGCAAAAAAAGATTAAAGTATGTGGTATCAAGTTAAAATAGGAGGAAAATCTCACAGGTTGCTGGTGGGTCATAATGTATTTGCAGTTTTGGAGGGGGTGGGAAGATATTTCCCCAAATTATCAAAATATGAATGTACCATCTCTTGACCCAGCAAACTCCAACTTGCCCAAAGCATAGGAACCCTCAAGCCTTTCCAGACAATTCAGTGATTTCATTGGTACACTGGAATAACCACTAAAGCATTCTTTAAAATTCCATGAAAACTAAGGTCTCCTTGGGATGGGTCTGTTGTGAATAATTTAATAAATTCCTACTGTTAGATGTTTAGGTTAGTCTCATTTTTTTTAAAAGCAATTACAGAATATAACACTCTCTTTCGTGTCGACAAAATGTCATTTTAATTTTTTAGTGGTGTCAGCTTCAGACTTCTCCTTTCTATTCCAAATCATTAATACTTTCAGGCTTGATACACACTGATTCACTTTGTTACATTTCAAATTCATAACAACAAAAAAAAATCAAGTAGAGCAAGTTTCACTTTATCCATCTTCTTTTCCAGGATTATCCAACTATTGCTGAACATTAATATATTACTTGTACATGCAGTTTCTCTAATCCTGGTCTACAGGTACCTGACAGTGCATGTAGCTGTGTGCGCTAAAAAATGCCAGCTGCCCAACCTCACTGATAGTAAGGAGCATACTCCTCATTTCCCATACATGTCTGAGCAAGAAACCTTTCCCATGATGATCCCATAAATAAAGTCACTTCATAATTTTCATGTTGCTCATTCACGGTGAGACAGAATCTGACTATAGATGGGAAGCGGCTTAGGAAAGGCCACTAGAGAGTGCTAGCAAATGTGTTAGGCAGGATATTTAAATAAGACATTAGCACATCCTAAAAACAGCATTTCAGAAATGGGAAGGCAAAATCATCAATTAAAAATACAACCTTTTTTTTTTTTTTTTTTTTTTTTTTTTAAGAGCCATTCCTGACTCCTTGATCCTTCTCTAAGTTTTCTCTCTGTTTCTCTCTGGCAAGATCCATCTTGGGAAATCACCTTGAGTATTGAGAATGTGACTTCTAGGGCTTGACATGAATATAACCCCTTCCTTTGCCACAACCATGCTCATGGGGAAGAATTTAACATGTAGATAAGACAATACTCTCCCATCAACCGAAACATCAATGATTCAGGGGCAATAACCTTCTAATGAAGACAAACAGGTGGAGTTTTCTGCCACTGCCTGTGGAAAACTCTTCTATCCTACTGAAACCCACACATTACATAGTAACAGCTGAGTATGTGAGCTAGACTGACCTTTCCTTGAAATCAGTCCCCATATTCTCTTCTTGTAGCTGCTAAGCACAGGGTCACCAGGTGAGGATGGGCAGAGATTTTCATGTTTCCTGTTGAACTTCCCAGTCTCTCTCCCATTCCTGGATCCTTAACTCACAAACAGTATGTTTCTTGTCATTCTCCAAGCTCACTTTACAGCACCAAGTGTCCCCTCCTAATTGGAGAGATACTTTTGTTCTGTACTTAGTTTAAAAAGTCTTGACTCTCCCCTCATCAAACTGTCTTGACATTCTGTACTTGGGTCTTGGGGCAGGCAAAGTCAGTAGGAGAGGCCAGTGGAGAGTACTGTAGAGAACCAGTAGAGAACCTACTGTAGAGGCCAGTAGAGAATCACCACTAGCTTCACTAGAATTATGCGCTGTGATGAACTGTGATAGGGTTTGTCCTTCTCCTTCCCCTAAAGATTCTATGCCATATTTCATACTTTTGAGCAACTTCTTTCTCATGATTTTAATCACAATAATCTGATTTCAAGCATTTAATTCCTTTTTTCCAGAACAACTCACTAATTATCAAAACTATGAAATTAAGGATATCTAATTATTGGGTTGAAATAGCTCTGAGCAATTTAGTATTCAGAAACAGAATGGCTCTGTTAGAACAAAATTCCTGGTTACTTCATCCCATCCTTGAAAATTTTACAGAGAGTGGTCAAGGGAACATACACTTCACAGAAAACTGTATTTTACAGACCCAGTTAAAAGGCCATGTAAGGAAATAATGGAAACAGTAGGAGAACAGACTTACTGATTAAACTAGGTTTTCACTGTTAATATAAAAAAAACAAGATCCTTTCCAAGAACACATTGAAATAGCATAAAATCCTTTTACTAAGTACTAAAAGATATTCCCAAAATATAATAAAGACTGAAAAACTAAAAAGGCCTCATCATCTGAATTTGAAACAAGATTAAAAGAGTATATAATTAAGGCATTTTTTTAAAAAAACCCGAATGAATTAGGGATCTATCTTTACTCGTCCCTGCTATGGTTGGTCAGAATCCCCTTTCTATTCTGTCCTCCACCTCTCTCCTGATTCTCTTTGTCTATGTCATCTATCCCACTACTTCTTGCCCACAAAACTTTCACTATTTTTTCAACACCTTCTACAAAGCTTCTAGAACTCTTTCATTATCACTGCTTTTCAAAATCTATCAGAGACAGCTTCCCAGCAGTCAATTTTACCTTCTTTTTCAACCTCACTCTCCCTGGCTCCCTGGCTCTCTGATTCTCTTTTGGCCTCTCTTTTCTCCTTATTCCCTGGCTTCACATCTACATTCACAAGAACAGCATGAAGAAGCCCCTTTCCCAATAAGAGCACATTTTACATTGGGACACCAAAAATCTAAGCACACCCTTACAGGCACAGTCAGTGGAGTAAGATTTGGGACAGAAGATCACAGGGTGTCACAGGACTATGGCCGGTGATGTCCAAGCCGAGGGTGTTCAGGGGCCTCTCCGAGTCTGCGACTAAGGAGAGGACTGAGGGCAGCAGGACAGGGTCCCACGAGACCCGAGGATGAAGGAGGGGTGCGGACAGCGTGGAGGGCCTTAGGAGACTACTGATGTCTAAGATATCCCAAAGCCAGCGGGAGGTTGCGGTCTTCCTCCTCCTGGCATTGCCCACAAAGGGCCGCGAGGGGTGAGAATCCACTTCCGAGTGGGGACTTAGACGGGGCACTGGGTGGGGAACGGAGAGGGTGAAAAGACAAAAGGCAGAAAAACATGGCGGGGCACCAACCTCCCAGCGTCTGACAGCTACCTAGAGCTTCCGCGGCTGAGACAAGTAGTTGCGGGGATTGTGACGTCGGCAGTGACGCCCGACGCCAGATCCTAGGTGTGGAGGGCGGCGACACGGAGTTGTGAACAGAAAATATCGAAGTCCACTCCAGGAAAGAGGCCTTTCGTCCGGAAAATCTGCATCCAGGTCCGCCGGAACCTGCGGTCTCAGGATGGGGTAGTGGGCCGGAAAGAGGGCAGAACCAGTGTGGTCCGGGTGGGCCAGAAAGAGGGCAGAACCAGTGTGGTCCGGGCCTGAGCTTCCCTGCTCTGTCCCCAGGGCGTATCCGGATCTGTCCCCACTTCCGGCCAGTGCAGCCTTGGTCTCCGTGTT
This sequence comes from Theropithecus gelada, assembly GCF_003255815.1. Taxonomy (NCBI): domain Eukaryota; kingdom Metazoa; phylum Chordata; class Mammalia; order Primates; family Cercopithecidae; genus Theropithecus; species Theropithecus gelada. The sequence continues at coordinate 219,168 of NC_037676.1, forward strand.
TGCCACCACACGAGTGTTTTATGTGCAGTGGGGCTGGGCTGATTCCACTCGCTGCAAGTTGAATGTTTCTGATACTTTATGGTCAGGGTAGTCAGACCACTTACATAGGTTGATGATCCAGTTCCTTCTGGACAAATTAAAAACTGTTTAGGAGTCTGGGTGCAGTGGCTCTCACCTAGAATCCCAGCACTTTGGGAGGCTGAGGTGGGCGGAGTTCGAGACCAGCCTGGGCAACAGAGCGAGACCTTGTTTCTACAAAAATATGAAAACTTAGCCAGGTGTGGTGGTGGGTGCCTGTGGTCCCAGTTCCTCCGGAGGCTAAAGCATGAGAATCGCTTGAGCCCAGGAGGTCGAGGCTGCAGCAAGCCGTGATGGGGCCACTGCACTCCAAGCGGAGCAACAGAACGAGTCCCTGTCTCAAACCAAACCAAACCAAACAATAACAACAAAAGTTTATGGCAGAAGTTCTTCCTCTCTAGCGTGAGTGGGTGCAGCTGCACATCTTGAGTGGAGCAGGTGTGGCGCCTTCGCGACCCAGGGGCACCTGGCTGGAGGTGGCTGAACCAGGACCCCCACCAGCCCAGTGAGAACGGGCCATTTACTTTCAGAACTACAACTGAATTGCCACACTTGGTCTGTGGGGAGCATGCAAATTCACACCAAGGATGAGGAATGTAGGTTCCTTTTCTATTCCTCATTCACCCAGGAGGCGGGGACAAAAGCAGGGGCTCTGTTCCAGGGACTTCTTGGGCCAGGACCTGCGCTGGGTCCAGGAGGCCCGAATCATTGCTTTAGAACAATATTTACTGTGTATATTAATAAATTCCTTTATCCATCTTTATATTTAATGTGTTCTTTTTCGCATTTCTTAAGATGAATCATAAATCTGAATTCCTTTGAGACAAACGTGGATGACATCCCCTAATTTTCTTAACCATTTCAGAATATATTGTAATTTCACATATTTCAGTGTTGTCAGAGTTATTCTTAAAAATATTTTTAATTTAAAATATGGGATAGTTTAATGCTTTGTTTTCTGTTTCTGAGTATTTTGTGACAACTATGGATATTGAGGCATGCAAAATGTGTACCTTCTAGGAAATACATGATTTTGTTTAGAAGTAATGAAAACTTAAATGTTCAATATTTCCGTGGACATTTACCAAGGGAAGTCTACTCTTACACAAGAAGATTTTTTAAAATAGCAAAACTGCATTTTCAATTTTCAATTGCCTCATTAATATCCTTAATAAATGTTAAAGTGAAATATATAAGTTAACATTTCATTTTCTAAATGTCCTGATTTTCCTTTTTCTTAAGTGCATGGTAGCTGGATTTTGGAAAGATCAAAATCCCAACTGTTCATTCTGCAAAGATTTCTCAAAGATTATTTCCACATGAGGGTACCCTTCTGGTTTTCCCATAACTAATACCAGTTTCTTTAAATTTTAAGTTTTTTTAAAATATACATATATAAATATTTTGATTCCAAATGGATTTAAAATGTGAATAACTTCCCTTAGGTAAGTGAGCAGAAAGAACACTGGGATTCATCAGGGTACTTGGGGGATCAGCCCTGCCCACTGCTTCTCCAGATTTCCAGAGCTAAGTTTGTTTCTCCTGAGCTCAGCTCATACCTCCCATACCTGCTGGGAAGTGGACACAGATTAAGGAGCCAGGACTGTGTACAACTTCAACTGAAGAAATTCATATATCTGAGCCCTCCCATTTAGTTTTTCTGCAGCTCCCTCTCTCTTCACATAGGAGCCAAGTAATGTAGCTCTGCCTGTATGTACCATTCAGACACTAATCCACCTTCTCTACCAAATATTTTGTTTTTTGGTTTCTACAAAATATGAGTTTGAGGAGTCTTCAAATAGAGTGAATGGATTCATCTCGGGTCTACATGGGACACACATTGTCTACATTTGGAAGCCTGTTATGAGAAACTAAGCCCTCTAAATGAATGTCTGGGTAAATTAAGATCTGCTCACTGTGTCTCTGAGTCTCTGATTCCTTGCCTAGAAAATGGATCTGATAAAAGCTGCGTGAAAAAAATGACAATGCATTGAAGCATAATTTTTTAAAATTATGATTTATTATTACAATCTAAAACAAGATTTTCCTGTCCTACCTTAGAGAATTTCCTTAGCTTTCTCAGAAGAAACTACAACCTACCAAAGCACAATGGTTGTAGGAAGGCTGTTTGATTGGGGCACTAAGAAGGCCTGATGAAAAGGTGGTCCATCTAAAATGCAATGCAGTGTCTATAAGGCAACCTGTGTCCACATCACTTTCTGGGCATAACCAGCCCTACCTCCTCAGAGAGGATCTGATCCTAATGCACATGCATTTCCTTGGACAAAGGTAGGGAGTCTGATTCAGAGCTGCTCTAAAGCCTGTCTGTGCAGAAGACGTCATACCTGTAGTTCCTCTTCCTACCTTGAATGTGAAGCAGTACACTCAGTTTCAGAGCTAGAGTTTTGATCTCTGTAAGTTCTATTTGAAAAGACCAAGGGTTGGAAAAAAAAAAAAAAAAAAAAAAAAAAGAGGTACAGTCAAGGATTGGAATAAAGTCCTAGGAACAGCGTCAAGCCCAGAAGAACAGCAGTATTGGAGGACTATGGGTTAGGTTTCTAAGATTGATGGTGATCCTTACAAGTCAACCCCTGTTACACTCTTTGCCTTGGGTCCACAGAGCTTTGTCACAGCTCTCTCTTGTAAGTTTCTTAAAATCACTAAAGAAGATTGCTTGAACTCAGGAGTCTGAGATCAGCCTAAGCAATATAGTGACAACTCATCTCTACTAAAATAAAAAAAATTTAGCCAGGCATGGTGGCATGTGCCTGTAATCCTAGCTATGATGGTGCCACTGCACTCCAGACTGGGCAACAGAATGACCCTGTCTCAAAAAAAAAAAAAAAAAAAGAAAAGAAAAATCAGGAAAGTGCCCCATTTTCTACTACTCAGATCCTGTTCAGTTTCAGTGATGAAGCAGAGGTGGATCCCGACACCCTGAAGCACCTCTTACTGCAGTTCATCTAAGTCAGCCTTTACCCGGCCTGCTCTGCAGTTCAGACAGTCAGAAGGGCTTGTGCACAGGTTAGACAACTACAGTTCTCTCTGTCATCAGTTTTCATGGTTTCTCATACAGCCCTTCTCCATATATAGATACTGGAGATTTTGCCCAGTGGATTCCCTCAAGGTCTCAGTTTCATTAAACTTGTCAAGGCTTCCACAGATTGTTTTGCCACCTAGTGAGACTTGTTTCAAAAAAAAAAAAAAAGTGAAATAGGGAAAAAATTAAGTGGCAAATGAGAATGATAATAGTCCTCACAGGTGAAGGTGTCCATAGAGACAGGAGATAGGTGGCTTCATTTTGGTCAGCAACTCACCTGGGCCAGTGGAATGTCTTTGTTTGGATAAAAAAAGACCTTTCTGTACCTCAATATAGGCAACCAGGGACAGAAGTGCACCATATGAGCAGAATGGCTTTCATAAGAGAACAGAGAGTCCTTAACACTTTCGGTTCAGTTCCCCAGAAGAATGAAAGTGAGCAATTTTGAATGGAAATGATTGTCAAATGGGAACATAAACTACGAACATATTGGCAACGAAGGAAGTTTAGCAACAACACTCCTTCAGTTTCAGTTAAAGTGATTTACGCTAAGTTGATAAACCAGTTGGTTTAAATGGTCACAGGGCATTTTGTCTGTGACATCTCTCTTGACCTCAATGACTCCAGTCATAATTAGTCTAACTGCACATGTTCTAAACTCACACATGTCTTGGATCCGGCTATAGAACTTAACACATGGAACATTCATTTGCTGTACATGTGTCTGTCTACCCAATAAAGTCTGAGCTTCTGTTTCTGGGGTTGGGCAAGGTAAACCACTTGGTCATGCCCTCTCCATATCTCGTTTACAAATGAAAAGTGCAACACAGCGATATGCCACTGGACATGAAGGCAGAAATCCTGGATTTGAGCCTAGATCTATTTCTGCAACTAACTGGAGGTGTGGGACAGAGATCAACGGATCTCAGATGCTTCTGTGTTCAGTGATCAACAGGTCTAAAATGTCACTGTGCAGGAGACTTAATTGGAAAAGTCATTTTACAAATTTAGATTCTTAGCTTAAGAGATCCCAATTTGAAAGTGTTAGAGTGGGGGCATAGAGCTCTAATTGTAAGTATTCTAGGCTTGTTACACTGATTATAATTAATCAATATAGTTCTGGAAACTGGGACTTAACTGATCTCTAAGGCTACTTCTAGTTCTAATATTTGAGTGTTCTAAGGAGTCGTAGACATCTGAATATAAATCTTAGACTAATATTTATGGTTTGTCAATTCATGTGTGTGTGTGTGCTCATGTGTGTGCTCCTACATCATGAAAAAGTAGAACTCTTCCTTTACTTCATGCAAAGTTCAATCCACGAATTATAAGTAAATTTTAGATAATTGGTAGTGAGGATGAATTTGTTAACACCAAGTTTGACAGAGTAAGAGTAGAGGCTGAAGATAATAAGGCACTGATCTAGAACAACATCAGTGAGGAGGAAGAGGGAAGGAGATAATTGCATTAAGATTTACAGGGATTAATGAGCAATTTATGCAGATTAATGTCATGAGTAAATTGTGTGACTTATTCAGAAAAGTAAGCATTCCTGAGTAAACCTCTACTTTTAACCTGAATATCAAGTAAATGATAACAATATTTTCTAAGGTTTAGAATATTCAATGAAGACCAGGTTTGAAAACAAACCAATAAATTGCAATAAAGACATTACTTTTGAAGTGCCTATCAGAAATCCACTTAGAGTAGCTCAATAAACTTAAATTGGATATATAAGTAATGGAAGGTTGAAAAGGCACAGAGATAACCACACAAAAGCGATATCACTTTTAAACATAGGAACAAAGGAGTAAAGGTACTCTTGGGGGCTACTGCTCAAAATTCTCTTCCTTGTATGTAGCTAGAGCTTGAACCTATGAGGGGGGGGACACAGTACCAGGTGCCCAAGTCTCTTAGTGGGGTACACCACATAAGTCATGCTTAAAATTTTACGGGAGCAATGCTCAATGACTGATGTGCAGGCAAATGAGGCAGAGGCACTTGATAGCCAGTGTTCAGACTTCTGAGGAGGAGACATGGTCCAACAGGTGCGTGGACAGACAAGGTGCATAGAAAAGCAGATTGTAGCTCAGCTGGTCCTCTTACAACCAAGGAGGTAGAGCTAAGATGCTGCTGGTCCTTTTCTAGCACATTTGTGGGGCTGCTGAAAAAGTGGAAAGAATAGAAAGCCTGAAGCGTGGAGCCAACCATTTGGTGCCATTGGAATGCTGCTGACAAAAATAGCATAGGAACAGATGCCTTCACTCCTCATTTTGTTTTCCACTCTCCTGCTAATACCTTTCATTAAAGGTGCTAACTGGCCAAGAAGTATGACAAATGTAGTTTTCAGAGTCTCAGCACAGCACCACAGAGCAAAGAAGTCATAAAAGTAAAGAAGTAACACCATGTCATTAGTACATAAAGAGTGAGAACCAATGGAATGGAGGAGATTGTTTAGAGATAACATGTTTAATAAGAAGAGAATGAAACATAGGTGAAAGCAATCCCAGCCAAGAGAATATTAGCAAGAGTCAGCAAAGAAGACTGAGAATGTGTGGAGAAGACAAAGAGAAATGTCCAGCAGACAAACATTCTCACAGGCAGAAGAGAGAGAAATTAAGGTGCAGGAGATAGATCACCTTGTAAAATGTTTCAGAAAAGGCCTGAAAGATGAATACTGGCCGTAGGTCACTGGAGTCAGCCCTGGAAATTTATTAAGAGAACAGCTACTATTAAGTGACTAAGGAGGTACCTGGTAGCTTTATAAAGAGAAATTCCATTAGTATGATGACAGCTAAAATAATCTTCTTCTCCTTCACCTTCTCCTTCTCCTCCCCCTCCCCTCCCCGTCCCTCCTTCCTCCTCTCCACTGCTGCTGATGCTGCTGCTGCTGCTTCTTCTTCTTCCTCTTCTCCTTCTTCTCCTTCTCCTTCTCCTTCTTCTTCTTCCTCTTCCTCTTCCTCTTCCTCTCCTTCTCCTTCTTCTTCCTCCTCCTCCTTCTCCTCCTTCTCTTCTTTTGAAACAGGGTCTCACTCTGTCATCCAGGCTGGAGTGCACTGACTCACTGCAGTCTCAACTTCCAGGGCTCAACCCCCAAGCAATCGGGACTGCAGGTGTGAGCCACTACACCTGGCTATTTTTTTTTTTTTTTTTTTTGAGACGGAGTCTTGCTCTTGTCACCCAGGCTGGAGTAGAATGGCATGATCTTGGCTCACTGCAACCTCTGCCTCCTGGGTTCAAGTGATTCTCCTGCCTCAGGCTCCCGAGTAGCTGGGATTACAGATGTGTGCCACCATGCCTGGTTAATTTTTATATTTTTAGTAGAGACAGGGTTTCACTAGGTTGGCCAAGCTGGTCTCGAGCTCCTGATCTCATGATTTGCCCACCTCGGCCGCACAAAATGTTGGGATTACAGGCGTGAGCCACTGTACGCGGCCTAAATTTTTAAAATTTTTTGAAGAGATGGGGTCTCCCTCTGTTGTCCAGGCTGGTCTTGAACTTCTGGGCTCAAAGGATCCTCCTGTCTTGGCCTCCCAATGTGCTGAAATTGCAGGCATGAGCCTCCATGCCTGGCTTTAAGACATTTCTATAGGTTGAAAAGGAAATAGGGTATGAAAACACTGGAGACAGGAAATGTATGCTGTATTTCAAGTCATTTGACATTGACAGAGAAAGAAAAGGAAAAAGAAAAAAAGAAGAAATGAGAAAGCCTAAACACACTTACATTCTCAAAGGCAGTTAGTTTTATGTGAGACAATGGATAAGGAATTTCTAGGGAAAATGCAGAAACAGAAAAATCCTCTGATTAAGGCAGATAACTTTACATAATTTCCTCCAGCATAGTTTTAAGAATAAGAAAATTAGCACCATGAAGACAAGTGGCAATACCAGAAGATCTTTCAAAAATACATTTTATTTCTTATTTTAAAACATTTTACACATTGTCTTATTCCAGATATTTTTTCTCTTTTATTTGCATCTCTATAGGAAGCCAGCTTAATTGAATAGAGAAGAAAATTTTCTGGAGCAGCGCAGAGGGATTTTGCTTCTTCTGTTCTGGGAGGGTGTGCTATAAGACTTCTATGATGAAATAGTCTGTGATATATGCTTTCCTCTGCTCGAAAGCTGGGACTCCAAATGTTGGCAAATTAGGGAAAAGGCAAGCCTTGGTTTGCCATTGTTATCATTGTTATCATCTGAAAGGGCAGGGATTGCAGGATCACAACAGAGATTTTAGAAAGTGTCTTTTCATTTTTTCTTTCTATGTTTTTTTTTTCAGTTTGTTTCCATTTCTTCCTCCATTTAACTGTTCACCTGAACACGCTGAGAAACGTTCCATCTTTAGGATTGCCTTTTGTTGTTCTGTTACCCTCCAGCATGCTATTTTGTGGACATGCTAAGCAGACAAGTCCAGAAAGCCCAAAGTTGGAATAGAAATGTGACTAAGTCAGTAACTGTATAACCTTCCTGAGTCTCACTCTCCTCATTTGTAATAAGGGCATTGAATTCGATGACCTTTAGGGAACTTACTGCTTCAGAAACCCATGATTTGATCCATTCTCACTGCAAATGGCCAGAATGAAGATATTGCTCCACCTGCAGTCAACTTGAATTTTGATATGGGTGCATTTCATTCTAAAACTTGATGTTTTAGATCTAACAGGTAAATGAACAAGACTCTAAACAATTCCTACCTATAAAAGAGAGAAAGGAGTACATGACAGTGATACTGCTGAAGCAGCCACAATTAGCATCTGGCAGGTATTCCCTTTACTGAGAGGTTCAATCTGCTCACATTATAGATATCAGAATCTTGGCACAGAGGGCCCAGTGTCCTACAACTGTTTAAAGCCAGAGCTATAACTTTAGAACTCAATTCACCTGAGTGCCAGTCCAACCATTCCATTCCATCTGTTTTATCTATTTATTCAATGGCTCACTTTTTTATAAAGTGAAAAAAATCATGAATAGGCCCTGTGTCAGGAATTGACAGTGCGGAGGTCAACAAGATATAGTGTCTGCCTGGAAGAAGTTCACAGCCTAGGAAGGGTATCTCCCTGTAGCATTGGAAGCTGGACTGACATGGTTTCAGATAATCCAAACTTTGCAGATCAAAGAGAGACGGTGCAGAGAGATTTGTCCCACTGATATCGCAGCCAGAGAATCTTCACCTCTTTCATTCTTGCAGCTGGTGCTTAGTTTTTAATCTTTCTTTCTCTTTTTGCAGCAATATGGTGTTAATTCAGCTCTACAGCCCCCAATCTTTACTTCAAAGGTAAGACATTCAGCTTCACAGTGACCTTCCATTCTCTTACAAATTAGTGCTCTATGAATTGCTGTCCTGGCTAAGTAAAGAAAGCAATTTGTCTTTAGTTATCTATTAATTAGTAACTATAAGATAAAATTACATTGCCCAGGCCAAATTCAGACTTCCTCATTACCATAACTCCTAGAGACACAGACTATAAACCTAGAAATTAGAAAAATCAAATGTTATCTGAATAGTCATGTCTGAGCTCACACCCCTGGTACAATATAATCAATGTCCTTATTAAATAGCTAATTGGAAAAAACAGAAAAGATTTTCATATGTCAAAATCATATCTAGCTTGTACAGAAACAAAATGTTTCTTCCAAGGAAGGTGACAAAGTACTTTCTAATTCCAATGAACCATCCTTATCAACAGATTTTTTTTTCGTGTCTCCAAGTAGTCTCTGATTTACAGCAAAAGTTAAAGATTGTTCTGTTACATTACAGGCAGACCAATAGTAGATCATATGCCCTGGCGTATGGTTTTGGAGTCTCACAGTTTTAGGTAGAAAGATAAACAACATGATGCTAGTCCTTCTCAAATTTACTGTGCAAAGAACACCAATGGAATCATGTTTTTAGTTCTGGCAAGCAAATTTGGAGGGACATAGGCAATGTGTATTCATTCATAACAGAGATTAGGTTGAAGAGAAAAAAAATATGTCAAAACAGGAACTTTTTTAATTGGTAAGATACAGTCTTAGGAAAAAATAGTGGAAGAAGTAGCAGTTATTCTCAAAAGGAGTAACGTTTATTCCTGGAAATAACAACTTTGGGGGAAGAACAGTACATATTAGCTGCCATATATCTGAAATATTATCATGTGGAATATATTTTGTTAGTGCCAAGTTAAGGCAAAGACTAATGGAAAGAAATTTCAGGGACTTAGATTTCTGCTCCAATTAAGGAGAAATGTTTAAATAGTCCAAAGTTGAACTTGGGATACTGTGAGCTATAGATCACTGAAATTTATCAGGCATCTGAACAATCAATTGACACACACACACACAAACACACACACACACACATATATATAATCATGTATAGGGTGTTGAATACTGAATCATGGCAGAGAACAAAAAAATAAGTAGAAGAACTAATGACAGTTAAACAATGGTAAACTCTAACATAGCATAGAGTATGTGCCTGCCACTGCCCAAGCAGTTATATAGAAAGATTGTCAAACTGTCCCAAAGCAGTTATTTTTACCTTCAGACTTTTAGTCATAGAACCTCTGAGTTTCTCTGGACACATGAATATTTAGCTAATCACATCAGCTCCTAGCTTCCTATTTCTATATGTCCACATGAACAAATCTGGAAAAATGAAAAAGGAGTGGAATGATGTGAACTGCTTCTATGTAATCTTAATCATGTTCTATATTTTCTAACCCTGCCTGTTAGAACATCCTTGGAACCAAATAAAACAGTCAACTGTTTAGGATGGCAGGGTTGACCTTCAGCCCAAATCACAACAAAACTCGGTGAAAGAGAACCCTCTACCCTCACCTAGCCAACTTAGCTATTTTTGGACTTTTACATGAAAGAGAAATAAGGTTTTGTCTTTCTTCAGTCACTCTATTATTAAGATTCTTGATTATAACAAGTTAGTTTCTAATTAGCATAACAAGTTTATTCATCTTCAAAACAATGCTATTATTGTTATCATTTATAGAATGGAAAGTAAAACAGAGGGTACATACAGCTTATAAACGTTAGCACTGAGATCCAAACTCATACAGTTTGGCCTAACAACCTATGTTTATTGCCTTTTATATTGACCATTAAATTCACTTCTAACTCTGAGATTCTATGTGATTATGGTGATGGTAGTGGTTCTAATTTGTGCCCAAACTATGCTTATTATTGTAATTCAAATACATCTGAGATGAGTTTTGTGGGCAGGTAGCTATTATGCCTCCACATCTATAGACCGATCTGAATAAACTGGAGTACTGATTAAAGTGGGTGGGGAAGACAATTTAAAAGGAGTTTATCTATCCCGGAGCATTGTCTGACATCTATGAAAAGATGCTGAGGGCAGAAAATAGGGAACTGATTTTACAACTGAGACTTTCATGGAGTCACTGAAACTTTCATGGGGTCAAGGAGGTCACTGAAATAATGGAGTCACTGAAACTTTCATGGGGAAATTGTTCTTTGGCTCTGTTCTTTAGTTCTAGTCTTATCTATTTCCAAATGTGCAATACAAATACTACTTCTGCAGTATTTGTACTACAGAAGTACAGTACTACCAGGAAACCTTTCTGTATTTCCTAGTTAGAACCAAGTTTCCACATCTATGGCTTCTCTTTATACTTTGCATCTTTTACGGCACTTGTGAAAACTGTTTCATATTAAAGTTATTTGTGTATTTTCCTGTCTCATTGATATACTTACTCATACATGTTAAATGTATTGAAAGCTTATTTACCACTACAGGCAATGTCTTTTTGAACAACACAGAAAGAATAGACTAATAACTTCAAGCAAATTAAGGTCAATGTCCATGCTTTAATTATATTTTTACCTTTTTATTTTACCTACCTTTATCGTAGTGGACAGAACAATTTCTTGTAAGTGGTTAGCACACATTCAATATCTATTGGTTTTCTAGGACTACTGAGGACAGAATGTATATTAAAGAAATATAGAAATTCAGGAGCCATGAAGGAGCAGACAGGGGGCTTCGTGATGCATGGAGAACCTCTAATAGGAAAAGCTTCACAACAGAAGGAACGAAGGATAGTTGAGGAGGTATGGACATAAACATTTCTTAGGAACACAGTCGTGGTTGTATCAAGCAGAGAATCTCAAAGATGCAAAGACTTAAGAGATTAGTAAGCAAGATGTTAGTTTAGTGGTTTTAATAGTGTAATTTTCAACCAGTGTGTGAAAGCCAAAAAGTCTAAAATAATTTATGGATAAGATATTTGGACCAACGACTCAGACCTGAAAAAAAATTAGCTGTCTGAGGATCTAGTAACATAACTTCGGTTTAATTTAGACTACAAAGGCTGTACTTCCCTAACTTAACAAATATGTTTGGCATTTGCCTTGGAGATTTTTTTTTTTTTTTAATTCACTTTGGAATATGCTGAACCTGGCCCGGCGCGTGGCTCCTGCCTGTAATCCCAGGGCTCTGGGAGGCAGAGGAGGGGCGGATCGTGAGGTCAGGAGATCAAGACCATCCTGGCTAACACGGTGAAACCCCGTCTCTACTAAAAATACAAAAAAAAATTAGCCGGACGTGGTGGCGGGTGCGTGTAGTCCCAGCTACTCGGGAGGCTGAGGCAGGAGAATGGCCTGAACCCGGGAGGCGGAGCTTGCAGTGAGCCGAGATCGCGCCACTCACTCCAGCCTGGGCCACAGAGTGAGATTCCATCTCAAAAAAAAAAAAAAAAAAAAAAAAAGTGCTGAACCTGCGTTGCAGATTATAAAAGGAGGAAAGAGATCTAAAAGTACAAAGAAGTCTGAATTCCTTGGCAGAGCTGTTGAGGGAAGTTGACTAGATACTGTTAAGGTTGGAGACGTCCTGGTCAATGTGCTCCCGTTGTTTTGTGTCTGAGCTCAGGAAAAGATTTTCAGTGACTGGTTTGCCTTGGAACCTTCAACTTTGTAAAAGTTAAGCTTTCTTCTCAAAAGACATCCTGAGCAGACTATCATCTCTACCTCTAAAAGAATTTCCCTCTTACCTTGGAAAATTTGAGCAAGAAGAATGAGAGCAGCAAAAATAAAGAAAAATATTTTCATGGCTCCAGGAATCAGGGGAGAGCTGAAGAAGGAAGTGCAGTAGCTGGAATCAAGCTCTTTTATCAAGGGGCATTGATTAAAATATGTTCTACTGCCCTGAAGGGGCTGGAAGTCAACTTTGGTTTGTAATGTTCGTTGGGAACATAACTATTTTCCATGCTCCACTGATTCAAGCGTGGGCTGATGGATCAGATTTTATCTAAATCACATTTATGGGAGAGAAACGCTGAGAACCCTGCCTTTCTGCCTGGAATATTCTATCCTGTGTCTTTGTTTAGACTTCTCTCATTTTTCCTTCAAGTCTTATCTCAAGTATTACCATGTCAATAAGATACATAACCACCATCCTTTTCCTAGTACATGATTTTACGTAAAACCTATTCTTAAAAAAAATTAAACAAACAAAAACCTTTAATTTTAAGTTCAGGAGTACATGGGCAGGTTTTTGTTTTGTTTTGTTTTGTTTTGACACTCTATTGCGTGGAGTGCTGTTGCTTAAGGAGAAAAGGGTTAATCCATCAAAAATACATAAAAACCATTAATATGTTTTTATATTATTTGATTTAATTAAAGGGAGAAATAGACATTTCTATATTTATAGCAGAACATTTTTACACCAGTCTGTCAGCAACTGATAGAACACAGGGAAAAATTAGCAAAGTCATACATCATCTGAACAATACCACCATTCCATCGACTAAATTGATATTTATAGAACACGTCATAAGATAACTGAAAAATACACATTTTTTCAAGTATATATGATACATTCATACATATAAACCATATACTAGGTCATAAAACAAATATTGATGTGTTTAAAAACACTTAAATTCTTCAGAGTATATTTCTCACCACAAGGTGATTAAACTGGAAATCTATAAAATAAACTATTTAGGATATTTCCAAATATGTGGAAATAAAGCAACATAATTCTAGATTGTGTATGCATCAAAGAATGAACAATGAGAATAATTGGAAATCATTTCTATATATCAAATTTTGTGGAACACAACAAAACAATGACTTTGAAAGAAATTTGTATCCAAATACTTATTGTAGAAAAGAAGAAATGTTTAAATCTATGACTTAAAATTATGCTCTAAGAACCTTAGAAAAGGGAACAATGTAAGCCCAATTATACAGAATAAATGAAAAAGAAGTTGTCACTACAGATCCAAGAAACATTAAAATAATATAAAAATTTTGTCAACATGTATATGCCAAAACATTTCACAACTTACATAAAATGGAAAAATTCTCTCAAAAATTTAACTTACCAAAATTGACACAAGAATTAGCAGAAAATATAAGTATTTCTATATCTCTTAAAGAAATTAAATATGTTATTAAAAGAAGAATGGCTTCTGCTTAAGATGTAGAAATATGTAAAGAAAATCATCCCACACAAAACAAATACACAGAAAAACACATGGCAACCTGCAAATATTCAGTTTCTTGAACTCATTGGAAAGCTAAGGTCACAAGTCAGCCACCTACCTACAAATATAAGAAAAGACAGGAACCTCCAAAAAATGAAGAACATGAGAGCTTGCTCACTGAAGCGGATTACCCCCAGAATATGATTTAAAAGATTTCAAGTAAAGTCTGTAAAGAATTGCTAAGAGCAAGTATAAACTGGAGAAACAATATAAACTTCTGGAGTCAGAGACAAAAGAGAAATTCACACCAACGTTTAATGTCTTCTCCATAGACTCAGTGGGTGCTTACAGAAAAGATCAGAGTATTTCATGATGTAAGTTGGGTGAGGGGAAGAGCAGCCACTGTGAGAAAGAATGAAAGCTTGCAAGAATCTTTCTCTTATATGGAAAAGAAAGTCTTAATTTCTTAATTAAGAAACCAGAGGAAGAACAACACTTGTTTGTACAGCACTGGTGCAATAAACAATCTAAAAAATGCAAAACAAAATATTAAAGCTAGGAGAACTAGGAGAAGGGAGCACATTAGAAAACAAAAACAAAAGACATCCTCTACTTTGTCAACAGAGAAGGCATATATGCCTCCTGCCGGTAGAAAGATGGCAGAATAGCTGCAGCAAACTTCTCATCAAAAGATACGCAAGCCAGGCCAGGTGTGGTGATTCACACCTGTAATCCCAGCACTTTGGGAGGCCAAGGTGGGCAGATCACTTGAGCCAGGAGTTTAGTTTGTGACTAGTCTGGGCAACATAATGAGACCCCATCTCTACAAAACATACAAAAATTAACTGGACATGGTGGCAGGCACCTGTGATCTCTCACCTCAGGAGGCTGAGGTGGGAGGATCATTTGAGCTCCAGAGGCAGAGAATGCAGTGAGCCGAGATCATGCCACTGCACTGAGCATCAGAATGAGACCCTGTCTGAAAAAAAAAAAATCGAGGCAGAAGAAAATGGAATAACATCTTTACAATGTAGCAGTGAAGTCATTTGGTCCTGGGTTTTACTATGTGGGAGTTTTGTTAGTGTTATTATTATCAGTTCATGCACTTTATTTGTTATTGGTTCATTTTAGACTTTCTATATCTTCTTGAATTAGGTTTGATATGTATGCATTTCTAGGCATTTATTCATCTAGGTTATCAAAATTGTTGCCATACAATTGTTTACAGTATTCCTTTATAATACTTTTAAAAAAATTTTCCTAAGATCATTTGTAAAACTTCTCTTTCACTCATGATTTTGGTAATATGAGTATTCTCTTTTTTTCTTAGTCAGTCTAGTTAGAGGCTTGTCAATTTTGTTGATCATTTCAAAAAATAAATTTTTTTTGTTGATTTGTTCTATTGTTTTCTTAGTTTCTATGTCATTTATTTTTACTCTAATATTTATTATTTTCTTCCTTCTGCTTGCTTTGGGTTTAGTTGGCTCTTCCTTAATTTTCTTGAGATGGAAAATAATTCCATCTTCCATCTCAAGATGGAATTTTAAATCTATCTGATTTTAAATCTATCTTCTTTATAAATATAGGCATTTGCAACTATAAATTTTCCTTTAAGCATTTTTTTAGCTGTATCTCACAGTTTTGGTAAGTTGTTGTTGTGTTGTGTATTTTAAAATGTTTTGGGGATTCCCTTTAAAATATTTTCTATGTTCCCTTATGTTTTCTGCTTTGACCCATCATTTATTTACACTTGTGTTGTTTAATTTCCACGTAGTTGTGACTTTCCCAAATTTCTTTCTATTATCCCATTGTGTTCAGAGAACATACTTTGTATGATTCCTATCCTTTTAAATGTATTGAGGGAGCTTGTTTTTAAATCTAACATACAGTCTATTCTAAAGAATATTTCATGTGAACAGAAGAAGAATGTGTATTTTGCTGTAACTGATGCAGTGTTCCACAGATGACTTTGAGGTCTAATTGTTTTACAGTGCTGCTCAAATCTTATATTTCCTTGCTAATCTTTTTTCTAGTTGTTTTGTCTATTATTAAAAGTGGTATATTAAAGTCTACTGCTATTACTGTTGAATTCTCTATTTCTCTCTTCAATTCTGTCCGTTTTCCCTTCATGTATTTTGGCACTCTGTTGTTAGGGGCATGTGTTTATACTTGTTATATTATCTTGATGGGTTAAGTCATTAACATTATAAAATGCCCTTCTTTGTCTTTGGTACCAATTGTGTCTTGAAGTTTGTTTTGTGCACTATTAGTATAGCCACTACAGCTTTCTTTTGGTTATTGTTTGTATGGCAAATCTCTTTCCATCCTTTTACTTTCAGCTTCTTTGCTTCCATGAATCTAAAGTGTAAAGAAAAAGTGTCCCTGGACCAAACTGAGGGTCGGGCTGCTATTTCTCACAGCCCAATAACGAGATGCAAATAAACTGGGGAGGAAGAGAGCTTTTATTTCTGCAACCAGTTACAGGGAGAAGGCCTGGAAATTATCACCAGACCAACTTAAAATTACAAAGTTTTCCAGAGCTTATATATCTTCTAAACTATATGTCTATGTGTAAGTGTGCATTCAACTAAAGACCTAAGTGATTAACTTCTTTTAATCTATACCTAAGGTCTGAGTCCTGAACACATTCCTCTGGAGCCTCGGTAAATGTACTTAATCAAAATGGGTCCAGGTGCTGGGGTGATGACCCTTATCTTGTCTCCTGCTAAATCACTGATGTTTAGGGAGTTCTTCAGACCTCCCACAAACTTGTTTAATCCTAAACGAGTCCTATTAAGAACTCCTTCGTTATTTTGTCATGCTTTAAGGCCCAGGAAAGGCCTAAGCAAAACTCTTGGTTGGAATTTTGTTACATTCCAGCCTTTATATGAGGGCACTGTTTTTTAAGCTTTTAATATTTAACTTAACCACTTAGTGAGTACTAAAACAGTTGTTATGGAGGCTTGGATTAGTGAGACCTGGCCTGCCACAAAAGGGGATAATTTGTGACTAGGCGAGCACCTGTGGGAAATGTCCCCTGAAGCTGCCATCTGGATGCTACATGAGGTCATTATCAGGGCACAGCTACTGGTCTACCACGTTGTATGACTTTGAGACACTCACATGAATCTTTCATTAGAAGAAACTTCAACTAGGTTCCAGAGCATTTTTTACGATAAACAATGCAGTATTTGGAATGAGTAAGTAGTATTCCAGTTTCCTGGTGTTCTGTAAGCTAGCAGCTGCATTTGCACTGTGGAGACCTGGGGAGGAGGAGCATCTGCGAGCAGATAATTACTGTGAACTGGACTCTTAAGATCAAATACCCTACTTCCCACTGCCCTGGGGTAATTCTTGTAGAAATGTAGGAAACACTCTCGGCTTCTTGAGGGCTGTGTTTCAAATCTCTTTTGGAGAACAGTGGCTCATATGTAAATAGAATGAATCTAAAAATTGAATCAATCAAGCATGAAAAGGTTTCCCCCAATGGATAGTTCCAAAGAAAGAATTTAATACGTACAGATAAAGTGTTGGAAAAGATGACCATGCAAAGCGGGAGCAATGAGGCAAACTTACTGATAGTCACAGCTGAAATCTCCCGCTGCCCTAAGGTCTGAGGAAACACGGAAGGATTTGTGTGAGCCTGGGAGGAGCACTGGCTGGCAGAAGCTAAACTTGCGGTGGGACTGCCAAGTGAGAGCAGAAGACAGAGAAGCAGGGGCTTGGCTGAGCGGGAAGAGCCACTGCTAGAGAAGAGAGGGAGTCGGGGAGAGATACACACTGCCCTCCCTTCTTCAGTCTCCCATTCTCCTAGGAGACACTTACAGTGACCAAAACCAGCCAGAAGTCAGGAAGCCTAGAAAATGTAGTTTGCATTTAATAGTTCCCATTTTACTCAGCAAAGCAGAAAAAAAACAAGGAACAGATTTGAGCACAGGGAGACAAATAATAGGCCCAAATGTTAAACAAAACATTGTTTAGTCTCATCCGTTAAAACTAAGTAACCAAGTTCAAGTCACTGGTCATAGGGCTGGTAATTTTGACCTTTATTTTGTGAAGCTGGATTTTATTTCACAAGGCAAAAGTTATACAGTCAACCATTTATGTACATTCTGTGTTGAACATTTTAAGTTAATCTCTAATCATTTTCTTTCACAGGTAAATACACCATAAGTACTAGAATCAATGAATGACAGTATTTAGGCAAACCAAGAAACAATGTGAATATAAAAATAATGTATTTGATAGAGTTATTACTCCATTAACATAGTTAGTACATACAGATGGATACACAGAACAAGACAGCAATGTGCACACCAGTTACTGGATCCTAGCTGTGACTCTGAAGAACTGACACCCTCTTGAGCCTCAATATTTTCAAATATAAATAGGAGTAATAAAACCTACCTCGTAAGGTAATCATGAGTCATATGAGAGAAGTATGGAAAATATTTCATAAATCATAAGGTACTCTACAAATACATAGTAGTGGTATCTGACTGAGCAGATACTAGGTACACATTTTTTTTAAAGGTCATCTCGCCCAGCGTGGTGGCTTATGCCTATAATCCCAGCACTTTGGGAGGCCAAGGCGGGCAGATGACCTAAGGTCAGGAGATCGAGACCAGCCTCGCCAACATGGTGAAACCCCGTCTCTAGTAAAAATAGAAAAATTAGCAGGGCATGGCAGCAGAAGCCTGTAGTCCCAGCTACTTGGGAGGCTGAAGCAGGAGAAACGCTTGAACCCGGGAGGTAGAGGTTGCAGTGAGCCAAGATCGAGCCACTGCACTCCAGCCTGGGTGACAGAGTGAGACTCCATCTAAAAAAAAAAAAAAAAAACAAAAAAAAAAACCAGTCGTCTTTTAAAAATAAGCAATAAAATAAAAATAAAACAAAGAGAGAAAGAAATGAGACTGATTCTGAGACTCACTCACTGTGTGATTTGGATAAACCACATAACTTCCCTTGAACGTCTTTGAATACCCAGGCCTGCTTCTATGGCCATCAGTGTGCTGGTCTGGTTTGTCACACCCTCTGTCTGCAGCAGAGGAAGTTCAGCCTGCAGCTTCCATCGGGTTTCTCATTCTCCAAGCACTCCTTCCTGCATTTCCCCCGACCGAGCTTGCACGACTCGCAGACGGCAAACCTCCCTGTGCCAAGAAACAGCTGCTGACGGAGCTTTCCAGGAAATGTCTAGAAATGGGGAACATGTGAAACACCACCAAAAAAAAAGGGAGACTTCGTATGTATGATTACAAGGAATATTTTCAAGAACGGGCCCAGAGTTTTCAAAAAGAGCTCCTGCCTTTTGCAGGAGGGAGTTGGGGAGAGTTAGTTTTTAAGCAACAGATCATCACAATTCCTACTCTCCAAGTGTTTGTCATCTTGCAGGGATCAAAAGTAAACCACAGGCAGACAAAGAGACCTACGTATTACAGAACTATAAAAATACATACCTGATATGACTGTGAAGTTTGCTAGACAAAAATGGGAGGGGTATATTGTGGTTTTGAAAAGATCCTCGAAGATGAAGTTAAGAAACTTAGGTTCAACTCTTGTTTGGGCCTAGTAATCGCCAGGTTCTTAAGGTCCACATTCTCATTTGTCCAGTGGCCATTCGAGAAGCACCTGACTACATTTTTAAATCTGTTTAGGGATCAAATGGAATATTATATGCAAATATTTTTGTTATAATAATACCTACCACATAGGAGTGTTTTGAGGATTACATGACAAACTCCGTGAAAAGTTTTTAACAGGATGCCTAGTACAGAGCAAACACTCAAGTACTAGTAGCAACCTTAATGTTTCTCACTTTGAAATTCTGTCTAAAACCTTTTCAACTTTGTCTACAATATTTCTTTTAGTTTTGTTTACAATGTGCTTTCTTTCTGTGTAAGATGACTTCAAAGAAAAAGAAAAGATCTGGGGACTATTCGTTATGAATAGTTTTTCTGCAGTGGTGCTGAGTTTTCATTGAAGCAACCTCACTCTTTAATTTGAGCTTCCGTCAACTAACCTCATGCATTTGTGACATATATTATTACCAGACTTAGAAGCAGAGCTTGCAAGAGATGGGCAGACATGTTCACAGAGCAGTGCTAATTGGCTGGTACAAGACTAAATCTAAGAACTTGGTTTAGTGAACACCAACAGCTAGTGGGAAAAACCACTGAGTCCACATCTCTATGGCCAAATTACAGTCCAGTCACAAAGATTTTTTTTATGAAATCAAAAATATCCAAATATTATCCTTGGAACAAGAAAAAGAGAAGAAGACAACTTAATGAACTGGTTTTTCAGACAATTCTGTTTCCACCACTATCTCTGTCCCCTCTTTGTCTCCAGACATCAGAGAGAGCTAACAGAGCCAGAGTTCCTAAGAGAAAAAATAATTATATAGAAGATATTTAACTTACCTGATGGAAATGGTTCGGAAAACTCAAGTCCTGCCTGGCACCCTAAATTCAAAACAAAATACATTTTGAAGATTAAAATCAACACAGGAATTAACACTGTATAAAACATTCCCAACTCCACGTGTGACATGGTATATCAGGAGGCAGTAGATCACAGAGTTGCAATCTTTATTCTATTTCTCAAGGTCAGCATTCCAGGTAACCAGCAAAAACAAATCACAAAAAATATATACTATATGCAGTTTGCTCCTAGAAAATGTCACTGTAGGTCTAAGAAATTCCCATGACAGGCACCATGAGAGCTTGACCATTAAGGTCAAACATCGAAGAATCATCAGGCTTTATAATCTGCCCAATCGAAATCCCATCCATTTTTATTTACCTGATGGCTGTTGAACCAAAATGAAGAACACGGCAAATACGAAATAAAATGTCTTCCTGATCAGGGCCATCTTTTAGGGAAGACTCTTCAGAATAGAGATTGGGATTTCTTGAGAAGACCCAAACGAGAGGCTCATTTTTATTTAAAAGTAATGAGGAGATGCTCTTGATCAGTGAAGCGAATCAATAAAAGCACAATTATATGCTCCATTTCCCAGGATCAAGGGATGATATCATGGATAACAACCCTTGGCATCCAGAAAGCCTTTTATTTTGGGGAGCCTAACTGGTGTAGTGGAGAGAACACCAGGCTAGAGGTTGAAAGAGCAGAGGCCATGCTAGTTTCTGCCATACTAATGCAGGGGCTGGAAGCTAGTGACTCCTTTCATCTCTTCCAGCTTCTGTTTTCTGGGAGAAGATAAGAACCCACTCACAAACTCTGCTTGCCTCTCAAGGTTTTGTAAGAATCTAGTATGATTATAACGCAGAAGTGTTTTGAACATGTGGAATGCTTAGAAGGAGGCCTGGTACCATGTAAGAACTCAGTAAATGTGAACTCTCACTTTTCTAGCTTTCATTTTTATTGTCTACAAGTATCACAGGGAGAAAAGGAGGGGCAGCAATCATTTTGTCCAGTTAGTTCTGAGTCCCCTTTCCTGTAAGATACCACTTCACACACCAAAGCCATAATTACTGCATATTTTAAATTCATTAAGGAAATGGGTATTGGCCCAGATGTGTGGCTTATGTCTATTATCATAGCTTTTGGGGAAGCTAAGGCAGGTGGATTGCTTGAGACCAGGAGTTCTGAGACCAGCCAGAGCAACACAGTGAGACCTTGTCTCCACAAAAATAAATAAATAAATAAATAAATAAATAAATAAATAAATGTTTTTAATTTGCTAGGCACAGTGGTATGTTCCTGGAGTCACAGCTACTTGGGAGGCTGATGTGGGAGGATCACCTGAGCCAGCAGTTTAAGGCTGCAGTGAGCCATAAGCATGCCACTGCACTCCAGCCTGGGCAACGGAGCGAGATCCTGTTTCAAAACAACAACAACAACAAACACCAAAAAAACACACAAAAAAAGTGGAATGAAAAGCAAGATTTATACCATCTTCCCCTCAAATAAGTTCTGCTTATTCCTACCCTGTTGCCTATATTTACGTGATGTTCTGTTCTTCATTTCTGTAATGTAAAGTAGAAAAAATTTTAAATATAGACTACAAAGTATACGACTTACAAAGTATATGACCTTGGATAGGTTGCTTAATTTGATGAACCTCAAGTTTCCTAACCCTTAAAATGAATATATAATTATGGTACTTAGTCACAGAGCATTTAAGAGGCTTGCTGAGATAAGGTATATAAAGTACTTAGCAGAGTTCCTGGCTACTATCACTAGTACTACCTGCACATTTCTCTCTATTCAGCCTTGAACCTAAGTTTTCTGTAAACACTTTTTCAAGTTCATTAATTCACCATGAACCTTTTCTGACCTATGCAGGAAGGCACTCATTTTTTTGTTGCTGCTGTGACTTGCAAACAATTCAGATTCAGAATCCAAGCTAATGCCTGTATACATAGGGGATAGGGCCGAGTCTCAGGGCTTTCAGCTTTTAGGCATTTTGTATAGCCTGCATCAGGACCAACCTCCTAGGTAAATGCCCAGTGCAGTCACAGTTCTCTGCCTTAACTTGGGGTTTAATGCTCTGCAGTCACTGTTTTGAAAGTCTTAATAACTTTACCTTTGAATATATGCATTGTAAATAAGTCTGATGGGACAGTGGAGCATGCTCTGGGACTTTGGAAGCATGGCTTATGTGCACTCCAGACCACCTTTCCCTTTTCACCTTCCTGGGAGTATTCTTAGCCACTCGTCCCTCACTTTTGGCACCCTGGGCCCCACCTGGCCTCCCCCTTACTATCCTCTTCCAGCCACCATCCACCCCACAGTGGCATGGCTGTGAATATGCAAAGGACTGGAGTTGAGTGTCTAAGCCCTGAGTGTCTAGGGCAAGGCATGATGGTTACCAGCCCCTTGCTATGCCAACGGTGCCATGATGCAGGTGGGCAGCATGGCAGGACCCAGCACAAAAAGCGTGCAGCATACAGCAAGATTCAAATTTTTTAACAAATATATGCTTAGGTCAAGCCCTTTGCCAAGTTTGCAAAGCTCAAAAAGACTGAATCTGGAATTCAGATTCCACCTCACTGTGGTTCATCAGCTCTTAACTGAAGCATTGAGATATTGTATAATTACTCTCATTTTACATATGAGTAAACCAAAAGCTGTTCAGAAGCGCAGCCAGGATTAGAAATCAAACTGCTGGACTCCAGATATTTTTACTTTTTCTGTGTCTGCCTTACTCTGTCCTCCCTTTATCCCCACTTTCCTTCTTGAAAACTTGCCAGAATCAGAAAAAATGATGAGCTGTAGACTGAGTGACACCCACTGAGGTTGGCTGGGCTCTGTGCAGCAGAGCATGGAAATCCTCTCGTTTCTGATAAGCCTCACTGATCAAGATGTTACTTGGTCTGGAGAAATGTATAAATGCGGATGTTTGCTGCTCTTTCCTCATGGACACGGCGCTGATCTCTCAAGACGCTCCCAGTCATGAGGACTTTCCTCTTTCTCTTTGTTGTGCTCTTCTTTCTGACCCCAGGTAAAATGGGCATCTTTACAGGGAAGGTGATCGGAGGCGGTGTCCCAGAGAGAGGGTCCCCTTCAGTGAACGCCTGGGTGTGATCAACCCATCTACTACAAGAGGTGATATCCCCCAACGCCTCTTCTGTAATTCCTTTGCATTTTACATTCTTATCTAGGAGGGGCTGTCACAGGTTTGAAAGAGTAAAGGAAGGCCAGGAAACATGTCTTTTGGCATCCAGTCTCATGCTCACTAACAAAAACAAAAATTGAAAAAAAATTAAAAACAAGGATAGCAGTCTATGAACCTTTTAAAATATAGTTATGGTAGAGATTGAGACAGGTAAGGAGGAGAGAGAGGTAAGGATCTGAGCTTAGAGACACCTATGCATGCATGCCAGTCATGGCAACAGGTAAAGCAGCATAACTTGGACTGCCATTTCTTAATCACATATCATCAAGCCACGTACTGTGATGAGAGTTTCACATAAAATGCATCTAGTCTTCCAATGCCAGTGCCTTTAAGGAAAACTCTATCCTACCTCTAATTTAATGGCAGTTAGAGAAAATCTTTTTGGGTTTGAAGGTCCATTTTACAAATTTTATTACAGATGCAGACATTGTGCCTCAGACGGGCTGCTTCTCAGAGTCATATAGATAACCAAAACAAAGCCAGGGCAGGAGCCCAACTGCCTTGCCACAGTAAGAGGCATTAAAGACGCCCTTCCCATATCGAAACTCTCTTCACTTTCTCCTGCTCCCGGGAATCTCCGATGGCTCCAATTGTATCCTCTCCAAAATGAAGGCGTAAGACTAGGCTCATGTGAGCCTCCAGAGACCTAAAGAAAGGGATTCTCAGAGCCCACAGTAAGTCCCAATTTGTGCCAGATGCCAGTGATATACGATCCCATGTGTAACGCTCAACTTTTCACATCAGCTGCTCATAGCTCTGGTCTGTTTTGTGACAAGCCTGTGAGAGGAGATTCTGTGTCAGGACACGAGGATATAGGACCCACAGTGACCTACTGTATTCAGGCCACTGGCTTTGATGTGCACGTTGGAAACTGGCCAGAGGTATCTTTTTCAGATCACTCATACTTATTATATAATTAGTCAAAAAAAGATATTTAAAACTATAAAATTATCTATTAGATAATACTATAATTATAAAATTATAGATAATTATTTACTATATTATATAATTATAGATTCTTATATCTATCATTACATAACACTTGTTATATAATTATTAGATAACCTAATAATTATCTATTAGATATACTATAGTATAATACTATACTATAATCGAATTTAGAGAAAATCTTTTTGGTTTACTATAGTATTATAGTATAGCATAGTATATGCTATAATTATTTACTAGTATTATAATATGGTATTATACTATAATATTATTATAGTATAGTATAATATAGTATAATGTAATATATTATAGTATAATGTAATATTATATTATAGTATAATATTATACTAGTATTATATACTATATAGTATTATACTAGTATATATACTATATATATATATATATTATTATTCTTTTTTTGAGACTCTGTTGCCTGGGCTGGAGTGTAGTGGCACAATCTTGGCTCACTGCACTGCAACCTCTGCCTCCCAGGTTCACGCAATTCTCCTGCCTCAGCCTCCTGAGTAGCTGGGATTACAGGCACATGCCACCATGCCCGGCTAATTTTTTGTAATTTTAGTAGAGATGGGATTTCACCATGTTGGTCAGGCTGGTCTCGAACTCCTGACCTTGTGATCCACCCGCCTCAGTCTCCCAAAGTGCTGGGATTACAAGTGTGAGCCACTGCACCCGGCCAGATACTATATTATACTAGTATATTATTGCTACTAGTATTATATACTAGTATATAGTATAGTATATATACAAGTATAATACTATAGTATACACTTTTATACTAGTATATGCTATAATACTAGTATTTTTATAGTATATATTAAGCTATACTATAATACTATACTAAACCAAAAGATTTTATCTGAATACCACACTGTAGTCTATAGTATAGTATATTAGTATCTGCCTTACAGTAGGGCAGAGAGAACATAGACCCCTGGCAGTGAGAGCCAGAGTTCATCGAGCTTTGAAATAGTGGAGTATTTTCACTTATGAACTGATGTGCTCATCCTGGATAATGCTGGCACTAATCCATCTGGCTGTAAGTTTTACGTAGATGTGAATTAGGCACCTTTATATGTTGACATTAAATATATGTACATTATAGTATAGACATTAAATGCAATCTCTGTACATCTGATGCCTTCATTATGTATACACAAATTGGGCAACTCTAAAATGTTGATCCTGGTAAGATGTCCTGTCTGTCCTTAACTTGAAGCAGGTTGCTCTTGAGACTGCTACTGATAAAGCCCTAAGGTGGGAACTGGAATTCTATGCAAACTGAACAGAGAAAATCTTAGAAAAGCATTCCGAACATGCTGCACCCTCCTTCTCTAAAGCACAAGTTTTCCACAGTAGATGCTTTGGTGCAATATGGAGGAGAAATCAGGCTGAGCCTCCCAAGCAAGCTTCTATCTAGCACAGTAAACTCATTTTCTTTTTGTATCTTTATCCCTTCCTTTGCTCTGGTCTGGAGCTATCTCCTCAGTCTCAGCTCCTGCTCTACTCTCACCAGGTAGCAGCCTCTAAGAGTGCACTGGGAAAAGGAGCCACCTCTGCGAGTGTTTATGGGAACCAGTTGATAATTATCCCCAACAGATTTCGATCCTAGAACCATAGCTTAGGTTTCCCAAAGCTCCTACACAGCTTGGTCTCAAATGCTGAAAGACAAATGTATTCTTTCTGGTATTTTACCCTGTGTGACTACAAGACTGAAATATCAGATAAAAATCAGGTCCCCTACCATCTCATCGACCGGTAGAATATGGCACTATGACAGCTTGTGAAAAAATCTTCACCAACTAGTCATACAACTGTATCTGGTAAACACACGTGTCTGAAAAGGGAATTAATCCAAATGGCTCCTTCCCTCGTGTAGCCAAGAATGCATTTTTTGATGAGAAATGCAACAAACTTAGAGGGACATGCAAGAACAGTTGTGAGAAAAATGAAGAACTTACTTCTTTCTGCCAGAAGTCTCTGAAATGCTGTCGGACCATCCAGACATGTGGGAACACTACAGACTGATGCAGAAGATTGAGGTTTCCAGCGACGCATACATAACCTAGCTTCATTTTACTCTTGCCTCTACTGTAAGCAGACACTTTAATAAATATAAATGACTGTCTTTGCTCGGTTTGTCAAGTGTTTCATTTAGAAAGAAGAACAACACTGCCTGACCTTGATGCTCCCTCCATCCTGGTTTGTTTTTCTATCATTCTGAGATAAAGAAATTGTCCCAAAGCCATATGATATTTTCCTTAAAAGAGGACTAGAAGAGACTAGAAATCAACAAATCTCTAGCCTGTACTCAGTCAGTTGGGCCTTACTAACCTATTGAGATGAAAGAAGTAAACAAAAGTAAAGAAAAAAAAAGGGAGAAAGTGAGGTAGAAAGAAGATGAATAGGTAATGAGCACACTTTAAAAAAATTTTTACCATCGTGCCATATGCCCACATAGATGAGCACACATTTACATGAATAGCTACATGAACGACAAATTGGTGGATAGGCAGTCCATTTATCAAGGACTTTTATGTGTCACACACTCACCTGTCTAAATTAATCATCATGACTCCATGTCTTTAATTGGGACTGGTTAAATATTTCCTGTAGAATTGTTCTCTCCATGTAAATCTGAGATAAAATTTGCTGACAGGCAGAGGGGTTGTAAATACCTCTATGATTCTCAGTAACTCCAGTGATTTAGATCCTCTTCCCCAAATCACTGCCTACTATTTTCCTAGGAACTGGCTAACAATTTACCTTCTGATTCTAAGCCTCAAAATTACTGTTACGGTGGGAATGTGTTCTTCCAAAATTAATGCTGAAGCCTAATTCCCACTGTGGTGATTAAGAGGTGAGGCCTTTGAGGAGGTGATTAAGCCTGGAGGGCCCTGCCCTCATGAACGGAATTAGCACCCTTATAAAAGAGGTTGAAAGAAGCTGCCTTGCTCCTTCCACCATGGGAGGACACAGAGTTTGTCTCTTCAGCCACGTGAAGCCTGAGCAACCAGATGCTATCTTGGAAGCAGAAACTGGGTCCTCAGGATATAACAAATCTTTTAGGGGTCTTCCAGCCCCTAAAACTAAGTAATAAATTTCTATTGTTTACATATCACCCATTATAAGAGATCTTATTATAACAGCATGAATGGACTGAGACAATTACTCAGTTTGAGTAAGAATTTCCTGTCATGTTTCCAATGCTTAAGAGTTAGTTTCGGTTTCCTGCTGGCTCAGAAATCTTGCCTTACCTCCCCTTTAATTTTTCAAAGTCGATAGATTTAATTCTATTATAATCAATAACCCTTTTATGGAAAGGATGTTTTAGTTACACTTTGTATTTTGAGATAATTGTAGATTCCTATATAGTTCCAAAAAATTAAGAATAATACAGAGAGATACCCAGATCTTTTACTCTATTTTCCTCAATAGTAACATCTTTGTAAAACCATAGTGCAATATCACAACCAGGATATTGACACTGATGCATAACATTTCCATTATCAGGAGGACTTCTCATGTTACCCTTTCAGAGCCACTCTGTCTTCCCTCACACCTCCACCTCCTTCTTAACCCTTGTATAAGTGATTTGTTCTCCATTTCTACAATTTTATCCTTTTAGGAATACCATATAAATGGAATGTATTATCCTTATTAGATTGATTTTTTTCAGTCAACATCACTTTCTGAGGATTCATCCAGGTTGCTGCATGTGTCAATAGCTCTTTCCTTCTCATTGCTGGGCAGTATTCCAGCATATGGATGAACCACAGTTTGTTTAATCACTCCCCCATCGTAGGGCATCTCTCTCTCTCTCTCTCTCTCTCTCCCCCCCTCCCTCTCTCTCTCTCTTCCCCCACTTCATCACTTCCTCTTCTCCTCTTTCCCTCTCCTTCTCTTTTGCATAGGGAAATCTAATTGTTCAAGCATCATTTGTTGAGAAGATTGTTCTTCCTCCATTACATTACCTTTGCTTCTTTGATAGACAGCAGCTGCTTTGGTCTTTTCTGAGCTATCCATTCTGTTCTATTGATCTCTTTGATCTATTTGTTTATTGCTTCACCACTCCCACACTGCCTTCATCATTGCAGTTTTATAGTGAGTCTTGATATAACATAGTGTAAGTTCAGTGTATTCATCCATTTTCACACTGCTATAAAGAAATATCTGAGATGGGGTAATTTATAGAGAAAAAGAAGTTTAATGGACTCAGAGTTCCACACAGCTGGGGAGGCCTCACGATCATGGCAGAAGGCAAAGGAGGAGCAAGGTATGTCTTACATGGTGACAGGCAAGACAGCGAGTGCAGGGGAATTGCCCTTTATAAAACCATCAGATCTTGTGAGACTTCCTCATTATCATGAGAACAGCACAGAAAAAAACCCACCCTAATGATTCAATTACCTCCCACCAGGTCCCTCCTATGACTCGTAGGGATTATGAGGGCAACAATCCAAGATGAGATTTGGGTAGGGACACAACCAAACCGTATCATCCACCAACCTACCAACCTTGTTCTTTTCAGTATTGTACTGACGATCCTAGGTCTTTTGAATCAGTTTGGAAATATCGACAACATATCTTGCTAAAAGTTTGATTGGGATTATATTTAATCTATAGATCAAGTTGTAAATAATTGACACCTTAACGTTAAATTTTCCAATATATATGAACACAGAATATTTCTCTTGTTAAAATAATTAAATGAGAGGCATTGAGACTGAGGGAGCTTCAGTGCGCTCGGTTTCTACATAAACAAACTAAAACCCAACTTAGTTAGAATAGTAAAAGAAAACTTTAACCAATCAGAAACCACCAACTAACCTCTGACAAGGGACTGTCAACTGGAATGATTCGAATAAGGCTTTTACTCCACTTTAACCAATTAAATGTTTTATTTGCCATTCTTCTATTTTCACCCTATAAAAGCCTTTTTTTTTCCTCATGCCTCTTTGCCTGAGCCCCAGAAGACTTGTGACTTGGAGCCTGCCCTATTCTTAAATTGATACCTGCTCAAAAGAAAACTTTAAGATGTTTGTGTGCCTAAGTTTATTTTTTAACAGTTCTATTGTCAGAAGAGGGACCCAAGGAAGCCCTGATGGTGGTTCCTGGGACAATGAGTAACCAGATGGAGTTACCAGCTGAGCCCATTATACTCACTGCTTTCTCTCTGTGTCTGGATCCAACAGAAACTCAACTGGGTTCAACAGAAGGTCTTAAGAAGGTAGGGTTTGGGGAAGACAAAGAATCATGAGTTCGTCCTTATCCAAGTAGTCTGGAACCTCTCCATCTGGGACTCTAGCTACATTCATGTATAAAAATTATGAACCCAGAACCTGTGTTTTTCTAAATAAATGTGTAAACTTTCCTAATGACAACTTAGAATTACAGTGGTCACAGTGAAGAAATTTTAACCTAAACAGTTATTCATCTATAAGCTACATTGCAAGAGAAGTGATCTTAAATGCTTCAGAAAAAAATGACATATGTTTTTAATTGGCATGCAGAGGCTTCTAAAAGACTAAGCAAATCAAAACTTGCCTTTCTTAAAGACTCTTTGCAAAAGGCAAATTAAAAGCTTAAGCACTTAATCAGTGATGATAAAAAATTGTACATGGACTCACTCAACTCTGAATACTCCTTCTTTTCCTCCTCTCTCTCTTCTTCCTCTGCCTAATTACTCTGATTCCACCAACCTCTTCACTCAGCTGCCTTTCTACTCTGAAGATGAGAAGAAAGTTAGGAAAATGCCTTCTAAAGTTAGGTCCTCAGATCAACTGTGTCTGCCTTCTTTAATTACCTTTATGTCTTGGTCAAAATCCGAACTGACAGAAATCGTGAAAGACTTCTCCAACTCAAAGGAAAACCTCCAGGAATTTGCTGAGGAATTTAGAATCTTCATTTAAGCATATAATCCATGACTTCCTGATCTTTGTCAATTTATCCACATGATACTGGGACCTGGTCCAGCCTGCAAATGGAGGCGATGGCTGAATGGAACTAACCTGAGGATGATATTAAGGATCTTATGTCTCAGACAGCTGCAAGGGACAAACAAAAAAGAGGCAGGGGAAAAGGAAGCATTCTATAATCTTATAAGTAAATCTCATCTTTACCTGGGTCTGTGTTCCTGCACTGTGACCGCCAAGAGAACTTTTTTTTTTTTTTTTAATCTCTGTCACCAGGCTGGAGTATAGTGGCACGATCTAGGCTCACTGCAACCTCCTCCTCCTGGATTCAATGATTCTTCTGCCTCAGCCTCCCGAGTAGCTGGGACTACAGGCGCATACCACCACATCTGGCTGATTTTTAATTTTTTTTAGTGGAGATGGGGATTCACCATATTGGGCAGGCTGGTCTTGAACTTCTGACCTTGTGATCCGCCCACCTCAGCCACCCAAAGTGCTGGGGTTACAAGCGTGAGTCACCACGCCCGGCTCACAAGAACTTCTTAGCTACCCCCATCCCTCAAGGGAGACAGGAAGGTCAGATGGGGCTGGAGTAGGGAAACGTCTTCCCCTCCAGGTGGGATATGGCTCTAGTAAAATCATGTTTCCTGCAGAGGAGGCGGCTTTTGTTATGGGGAATCCTCTGGACGTGTTTCACTATATCACTCTTCACGTCTTTCAGAGCAACCAGGGCTTCCATTCTGGCTCTTCACCATGATAACCTTGGGGGCTTCCTGGATTTAAAACCCAGGATAGCAGGGGTTGAGAAGGGAGAGCTTTGACCATGGTCTCTAGTAGTTTTTCACTCTCCTAAATGTCCACGTTCAGCCTCCAGCAAGTTGACAAAGTTACCGTAGGTGTCCCTGCTAGTTTATGGTTTCAGAGCTTCCATTCCGGATTAGCTCGTCTCAGCTGTGACTCCAGATTTCCAG
Source organism: Theropithecus gelada (assembly GCF_003255815.1). Taxonomy (NCBI): domain Eukaryota; kingdom Metazoa; phylum Chordata; class Mammalia; order Primates; family Cercopithecidae; genus Theropithecus; species Theropithecus gelada. Next base: position 250,223 of record NC_037676.1, read on the forward strand.
GCGATGGGTTTGCCCTGAGACCTCAGTGGCCTAGTGGGTTCAAGAAAAGTCATTGATTTCTCCTTTTATTTGGCTTTCTTTTTTCTTTTTTTAAGAATTAAAGTAGTGACTTTCAGTCTTTTTACTTGTAGTTACCGAAACCAGAACTCTGAAATACTTTATACAGACTCAGCAAATCAAGCTTTTATTTTTTCTCCTAAGAAGATATAGGATTTCTTTTGAAGTTTGGTTATTCAGTCCCTGTATATGAATTCCTTTTTTTTTTTTTTTTTGAAGAGCTACTGAATATTTATTATCATCAGAATTTTTTAATTTTCTTCAGAATCCTGGTCACATAGATGACCTTGAATATTAGCTGATTTTTTTCCCCTTGAGGCTCAACATCAAAAATTACTAAAGCCTAACATGTGGCAGGCTAGGAGGGTCCCATGGCTCCTGCACGTTTGTGCTTGCTGTGTGTCTGCTGTAGGGAGAGTATCCGACGGCTTCCACCTGCTGCATATACGTAACCTGCGGCAGGATTCCCATGGCTCCCACTCTCGCCCTGACTGCTTCCAGTCAGTGAATGAGCACATTGTGGACTAGAGCTGGGCCATGTCTGCTGGTGTAGGACAGTCTTGCACTGGGGTTCCCCATTGGCAATGCTGAAATTTTCTGCACTGCAGTCTGAGGCTCCCCCGACTCCAAACCTTTTCACAGGTGTTAACTGACATCACATTCTGAAGACTTTCCCTACTCAATCTTGCTCCCTCCCTGCTGCATCTTTTCATTTTGAATTTTTATTTTATTTTTTTTCAGAGACAGGGTTTTGCTCTATTGCCTACACTGGAGTGCAGTAGTGCCATCATAGCTTACTGCAACCTCAAACTTCTGGGCTCAAGAGACCTTCCTGCCTCAGCCTCCCAAATAGCTGGAACTACAGGGACACACCACCATCCCTGGCTAATTTTCTTGTTGTGTAGAGATGGGGTCTGTCTATGCTGTCCATGATGGACTCAAACCCCTGAGCTCAAATGATCCTCCTCCCTCGCTCAGCCTCCCAGAGTGCTGGGATTTACAGGTATGAGGCCCTGCACCTGGCCCGCCTTTATTTTTCACAGGCATTTCCCAGTAAATTTATTTCCTTTCTAATTCCTGTTGATATATGCTTCATGGAGCACCCAAACTGGCACAGTTTGTGATTTCTGATCTTCTATTCTATTCTGTTACCCTGTAAGGAGACCTGGTTTTCTATCACATTCTCCCCTAAGTGAGAACTCTGGGGAAGACACACTGACTGCTAGATTTTGCTTAGGATGTGCAAGCAATGTATGTCTGTCAGGTTTTGCCTAATTTGTGTTCTAGAATGAGGGGAGCTTATTCAAGAATATCAGCTTCCAACATTGGATATTTTTGCTTTCTCTAAAACGTTTTATTTTAAGAAAATTTTATTTTTTCTTAAAATAAAATTATCTGGTGTTTTCCCTAAGGGCAAATGCCAGGAGCGCATGCTCTGTAGTTTTGCCTGGGGTGGGGTTGGGGTTAAATCCAGGGAGCATATACCCTGGGTTGAGGGCAGGGTATATGCTGTCTGGAAGGTTAAAGAGGAAGGTTATGTTTTATTTGGAGCCATTGTTAGGAACACAGCATTCCTATAAATCGTCTCCTTTTAACCTCTCTTCTCACTCTTGTCCTCCTTTTCACCCAAGCCCTGAGTCAGCCTGATGCTCTGTGGTTACACAGCCCACCCTTGGACAATGCCCACCATCAAATATTCCTTGTTGTCACTTGTCATCCTCATCCTACACGCTTTCTATCACAGAAATGTGCTGGGGCCCTCACGCATTTATGGCCTCCCCACGCTCCGTGCCATTCTTCTCCTTGACATTGTATGTTTCTTTGAATGTTTACTTCAGAGAGGTCTTGGGGGTGATGGACTTCGATTCCATTACCCACACCACCGTTTTAACAAGAATCTCCTGACTGAAACTTACTGAAACGGAAGAGAAAGTCGTCTCACCAGAATCAAGGAAAGTCAAGGCTGGAAGGTATCTTAGAAATCATCTAATCCAATTCTTGCTTCAGAAATGATTCAAGGAAGCAAGTGAAGTGACTTGGACTTGACCTATGCTAATCCTGTCTCCCCACCCTCAACACTGCCCCGCTGACATTTCTGTAGCCCCAACACCCCGCGCCCCCGCCAAACACACACACTGTGCCTTGGTGAGTGTTCACCGAGGAACGCTGCCTTTTGATAAGCCTCAGTAATCAGGAGCAGGTACAGCCTCTGCCCGTAAATACACCTGCCCCGCTCCTGCCTGGGGTGATTCCCTCCAACTTCCGTCTGCTTCTTGCCAGCAGCCCCAGCATTATGCGGAGACTTGTGCTGCTGTTAGCCATTTCTCTTCTATTCTATCAAGATCTTCCAGGTAAAAAGAGACTCTCAGCTGGAAATGTATACAGTTGCTGGGGATGACAGGTGGAGAAGAAAAACATTTGATTTAGAAAATAAATCCTGAAGGACGGAGTAACCTTATTCAAACCCAGCCCTTTTCTCTTTGTTTTCATTGGGTCCATTAGTAAAATGCAGTACGTGGCAGTCCTTGTATGCACCTTACAGCCACGAGGCTTACTAGCTCAAGGAGGAAAAAAGAAACGTAGGGATCTGGAGTCCTGGATGTCATTGGCCCCCTGGCCACACACGGTAACAATTCCTCATGGAGTCCTCAGCGATGAGGACTCACTAGCCATGCTTGTTCCATTGCAGGTCAGAGGTAATTATTCATTGTTGATTTTGTAGAATAAGATGCCTTCCCCCATCCTCCTCCTTCTGAACAGCTTTACTCTGCACAGAATGGATGCCTACTCATCCTCCTAAATTTTGCAACTTTTCATATGAAGTCAGATGATTAGGATAAAAGGGGATGCAGTGATTTTAGTAGGCAAGAATATAAATTACTGACAACACAAATAGCAGGTGCCTTTGAACTCTGCTAAGTAAATTTTAAAGTTAGACTGAGAGGTCAGAAATCTTCTGACTCCTACGTTATTCTATGTCCCTAGAAGCATATATTTCTTATCTATTTGGAATGGATATGAGAGAGCACATAATCTAATCTTACAAGCTGAGCAACATTCTTTTTTTTTTCTTTTGAGACAGAGTCTCAAAATGTTGCTCAGTTTCTTTTACAAGCTGAGCAACATTCTCTATAGTACAGTGAGAGAAAATAAGATTTTTAGAGTTGCTTAATAAGACTAGCAGTGCTGGGACGAAACCAATTGTTTTGACTCATAGAGGCCATCGGATCTTCTCTTCCAAGCTGCTCAGTCAATTTTGTGGGGCTTTGACAGACACTCAGCACCCATCTTTTTCCCCTTCCAGGCTGTGCCTCTGCTGTGATTCAGATGGGTTAATGATTCTTTTCAGAGGGTACCTGTTTAGGTTAACTCTTCCTTGTTCTTTCTTCCCGTGTCATTTCCCAAAGACACTTCTGTGAAATTCTGCTATGAGCATGTTCCAGGTCTGTCAAAATATGGTAGCAATTTATCAAAGAACAGGTTTTCTTCAACCTGTGATCCCAAGACAAAGAACATCTTGGGATGGAAAGCCTGGGTCAGGGATCCCTCCAGATCCCCAAGAATGCACCACAGAGCTGGCTGCCATTACCTGCACTTGACTGCTGAGGACTGGGTCAGACTGGTCTCTGTAGTCTAATTCTCAGAAAGACCCTTAGCAGGAAGAGGATTTGGGAGGAAAGTGGCAGAAGTGGGTGAGGTTGAATGACATGCGCTGCCCGCCTCCTCTCCTGCCACCCCTACTTTGGGTAAGTTTGGCTGTCACACACTGTCAACCCCTCAGATACCCACAAGGACTGGGGATGGGGGCTGTAAACCAAAAATAAAATTCTAACCCCACTTGCCAACCATCCAAATGGACTCCCTCCTCAGCCAGGGCTCTTAAAATTTTATCTGGTTAATTTAATCTGGTTAAATTTAATCTGGTTCAGGCCATGAAAGGAAGTGGGGGTCAGACATGCCTCATGATACTTTCCAGCATGAACATCAACACAGACTTTAAGTCTGATAAGAAACATTTTACAGCCTGTTCTCTCTGAAGCCTGCTAGCTAAAAGCTTCAGCTGCATGATACAACTTTGGTCTCCACAACACAATCTCTTGTCGCAACCCAAACATTCCTGTCTATTGATCCCAGGTCTTTAGACAAACTCAATCGTCAACCAGAAAATGTTTAAATTTACCTATAGCCTGGAAGGCCACCTGCCACACCCTCCCACTGTACCGCTGCAGGCCCCCCTAACCGCCCCCCACTTTGAATTCCCACCTTTCTGGACCAAACCAATGTAAATCAGCCAGGTGTAGTGGCTAATGCCTATAATCTCAGCATTTCGTGAGGCTGAGGTCTGCGGATCTTTTAAGGTCAGGAGTTCGAGACTGGCCTGGCCAACACAGTGAAACCCTGTCTCTACTAAAAATACAAAAATTAGCTGGGTATGGTGGCGCATGTGTGTCATTCCAGCTACTTGGGAGGCTGAGGCAGGAGAATCGCTTGAATCCGAGAGGTGGAGGTTGCGGTGAGCTGAGATCATGCCATTGCACTTTACCCTGGAAGACAGAGCGAGACTCTATCTCAAAAAAAAAATAAAATAAAAAATAAAAATTAAATCTTACATGTATTGGTTGATGTATTATGTCTCCCTAAAATGTATAAAAGCAAGCAAACCATATCAAAACCACCTTGGGCACATGTCCTCAGGACCTCCTGAGGTTGTGTCACAGGTGTGCTCTCAACCTTGACAAAATAAACTTCTACATTAACTAAGATCTGAGACCTGTCTAGGAGTTTCTGGATCTATAGAGCAGAGAAGGAAAATTGCTTATGCAAGAAAGAAACTAGTGTAGTGTAGACTACCCTGGAATGTATTTATTGCTTAGGATGTATTTATTTTTCAGGCTCAGTGTATGGACTGTATTCTCCCTTTCGCATTCTGTTTACTCAGACTATAAGACACACCAACTGGGTTTTTGTTCCAGCTTTGACATATAAGTTGCTGTGTGACATCAGTTTAGTCACTTTCCTTCTCTGAGCCTTAATTCCCATCTCTGAATAGATGGCCTGTGAGGGCTCACTTGAAACTGACAGTCTAACATTTTAAAGGTTGTATTCTCTTCCTAGTCTATTCTTCTTCTCCCCTAATGCTAAGCTTTGTTTTCCCTGAGCAAGCATGTTGTCGTTCTTTTCCTCCTATAACTACAGGTTGTAAAGTGGCCTGCCACAGATAGGTCAGAAGGCACATATCTGCTGCCCAACCTCCACACTCGCTCAGCATGATACACATCGCAGCCCACCTCACTCCTTTCTTAATTGCCTTGTACTGTGACCACAAGGGCTTGCTTTTGAATGAAGGTTACAGCAAAACAGTCTTTCCTCGTCACCCACTGTGGGGCCATTCCAAAAATAAACCCGTTCAATATCCTATCAACCACAAGAATTGGTCGAACTTCGTTTTAGTCCTCACCCACATCCTGGACAAAGAATCTTGACACCTAAGCATCAGAAACAGGAGGCTTCTCTTTACCGGAACAAGGGAAAGACATAAAACCCTGGTGTGAGGATTAGCAGCCGTTTCAGTTCTCCTGCCCCGCTGCTTTGTGGAAAATGAACAGATGCAACAGGGGAGAAGGACTCAGGGCTCAAGTGAAATTAGGGCCCTTGGGCCCCGACCTCTGCAAAGAGGTCTACTTGCAGCTCTGACTCTCCTCTCCCCAGGGTTCCTCTGACACCCTCCCCCAAGCCTGGCTCCTGCTGAGTTTGCTAGAGAACCTCATGCAAAGCCCTCTCCAGCGAGGCTCTCTCCGTCCACCTTACACTGTCCTCCCCACCATCAGCCTTGCTTCTGGCTTTTCCTGATATCTCTGTGAGATCCTATCAGTGTGGCATGTGAGATAATGAGCTTTACAAAGCTGCTTTTAGCCTCAGAGAGCACACCCTGAGACTGAGAAACTAAATCCATGTCTCCTGAAAACTGCTCTGGACCAAGGGCCAAACAATCTGGATTCTGCTCCTTTCTAGTTTCCTCCACTCTACTTGCATCCACACTAGTTTCCTCCTGTCTAGTCTATCCAATCATTCACTCACCAGGTCCTTACTGAAAACAGGCTATGTTCCCGGTACCAGTTACACAATGGTAAGCAACATAAATAAACATGGGCCTCATTGTCGGGAGGTCATAGTTCCATTGAGAATACCAAATAATAAAATATACATACATATACACATATCTATATCTATATCTAGGTATGTAGTATCTCTCTCTTTCCCTCTCTCTCTATATATGTATCTATCTCTCTCTATATATATAGATACATAGATATATAGCTACAACTTGTGATAAGTAATATAAAAGACTAACAAATACATAGGGAGAAAAATAGTTTTGGGGCATTTAAATACATGAAAAGACAGAGAAAGATATGCCCAATATTGGGATCTTAAGGTTGAGACATAAAAGTTCAAAGAATCCACGTATGGGAAGAAAAAACCTTCCAGGCAGAGGGGACAGTGCACGTGAAGGTACTAGGATAGCAAAGAGTTAGCTCACACGAAACAGAAGGGAGGCTGGCGAGGGTATCATGGACAGAGTGAGGGCCACAGTGGAATAGCATGAGTTTGAAAAAGTGGCCCAAGATCAGATCATGATTGCTTTGGAGACCCAGTAAGAGGCTTGGTGAGATTTAATCAAAAAACAATAGTAAACTGTTGTAGGGATTTTGAAAATACGTGTGACATGGACTGATGTGTATTTTCAAATACATTGGGAATCAGAGGGTCAAGTCGATCGTCTAGGAAAGTGGAGGAGGGTGGGAGTGCAGGAAAACCTCCACCACCATGCACTAGCATTCTCTATCCCCCTCCGAAAACACCTTCTGCCAAAGCCTTGCCTTTTGGTGTCAGTGCGCAATTAATCACAGTGCCATATCCTGTTGTCTAGTGAGAAGTGAATTTGAATTGGACAGAATATGTGGTTATGGGACTGCCCGCTGCCGGAACAAATGTCGAAGCCAAGAATACGAAATTGGAAGATGTCCCAACTCCTATGCATGCTGTTTGAGAAAATGGGATGAGAGCTTACTGAATCGTACAAAACCCTGAAACGCAGTAGTGCTGGTCCCTAGAGTCGCTGGAAGCAGGACCTCAGTAGCTTTCCTTCCTGTGGCCTTGCAGCAAGGGCATCCCCATTGCAACCACAGATTCAGTTATCAAACAAGGTTTGCTGAGCTTCCACTCAATGCAAAGCCAATATAGGAGATTGAAGAAGAATACAGCCTGGAAAGCCCCTCTGGTTGTGATAATGGAGAATAGTAATGGAGGTTAATCATGAGTTTCAACACTGCATAAGTTGAACCAAAAATATGTCTACCTAATCAGCTATAAACTGAAGAAAAACATCCTTTTTATTCTGATAATGCTGGTTTTCTTTTCTGATCAAAAGTTTTGCTCAGAAGTTGTATATGTCTTTTGTTAATTAAAATGGAAAGCAAATCAATGTTAAGTGTGCCTTGTTTAGAATACACTGTATTTCAAAACATAGACCTCTGAGGAGAAAAACAAAAGAAGTGATGTGTAATGACAAGCTTGGGAACCCACTGGAACTTAAGGGATTGATCAAGTGGGTGTCTGTGGAGAGTCCCATGCAGCAGAGGGCAGCAGAGAGCAGCCCTGCGCTGAGCTGTGGATTCTTGATCCTGAAAACTGGTAAAGAAACGGGACTGATGAACATTTGGCCTGCCCGCCTTTCTTGTCCAAACCAAATTTTAAGGTAGTCAAAAGCTTCTCTCCTCAAAAGTAGTTCAGCTAACAAATGAGGAGTGTCACCATTTTGCAAACACATAGGGAGACAGGGATCTAGCCAAGGAATGTCAACAGTGATTAAAATAAGCCAGAAAGACAACCTGCTACCCTGGGCTTCCTAATAGAAGGACATAATGCCATGTATGAGCTGCTAGTCATGGTAAGCGGCATCATCCTCACCTTTTCAGGGTGGAAACTGAGGCTGGATTGTGCCCTTTCTGCCAAAACCATGTAATGGTCCTTCACATAGCCATCACTCGGCCTCAACATGTGGTTAGTCTTATTTCATCCCTGAATAAGACCCTCTCCTAGATTATCTCAAATAAAAATAAATTATTGCAAAGATGCCCTTTTGAAAATACTTCAGAAGGTGCAACTCAGGGGGGAAACAACTCATTTTGTAAAATAGAACCCCAATACTATTATCACCCCGGGAAAAAAATCAACACTTGTTCCTTAATACAATTTAATAGTCAATCTGTATTCAAATGACCCTGAGCATGTCATAAGTGCCTTTTTAAGAATTGCTGTATTAGAATCTGGATCCGGGAAGGTCCACATACTGCCTCAGGTTGTTTACCTCCAAGGCCTCTTGCATAGATGGTGATGTGTGCTTCTATTCCACCTATAAAATATTGTGCTGAAAATTGAGTGTATATCTGGGCAAGCCCCTAGATCTCATCACTGCAATTACAGGAAAAGAAGAAACTACTGAACCACCACTAACGATGCCACATTCCAAATGCAACATACAGAACACGCTATAAGACAATGTGACATTTATTTTATTCTTATATTGTTTTAGACTCTTTTCATTATTCTCATATTTCATATTTTATAAAATACTTCTAACACATAATCTTCTTTGATCCTCACCATAAACTCTTGAATTAGGCATGGTAAGTGTCATCATCCTCACCTTTTAGGCATTGTTACTACGGTTCAGAAGGACTAGTGTTTTCCTAACATTGGCCAGGATATTACGCAAGACCAGGCCTAGACACCACATCTCAAGTGCAGTTCAGAGGCAGCACAGCATGACATGTACAAATACACAAAGCCTGGAATCCCAGCTCTACTGCTCAGCAGGTGACCTTGGGAAGGTGACTTATCTGACTTGTACCTTGATTTCCCCTCCTGCCATATGGCCATTTTGCCCAACAACACTTACAAACACAGACCCAACTGCTGACCCTGTGCTAAAATTATTTTTTGCCTCCTTTTAGAATTTAATTTGATGCCTTGCCAAGAGAGGCCATCTTGCACTTCCCAGTGTAAATATAGAGCAAAGCAAGGGACTTCTACAGACTTTAATCAGCGCCACCAGCCGTGGTGGCCAGAGAGACAATAACAAGCAGAAAGCAAGGCTATCTCATTGTCATTGATGACTTGTATCGTGGTCTTCTCTGAAGAGCCCTGGGTTTGGCTTGCCATCCTGGTGTCCTGTTGTTTTGCTTTCTAAAGAGGCTGGTTTCTGAAACAGCGCCCCCTCCCACCCCCAAGTGTAATTCACATAGTCATATTAATGAACTACTATCCTCAGCACTTAAGGACATCACAAAGTCACACTACTTTAATTTCAGGGCTTTACAGTGAAAGGACAAAGATAGGTTGTTCTATTTTATTGTTTCCAGAATTGGCAGGAAATATTTAATAATTTGGACTTGATGCACTACAAACACAACCAGAAACCCAATAACATTGCTACTTATCTTCTATCTCCAAAGGATGGATACAGATCTGAAGTCTGTAGTTCACAATGAATGATCAGTAACCCTTTGAAATGTGCCTAATGAAAATCTACAGAAGAAAGGATTGTTTAGATATTTTTCACTTTATAATTTATGCATTTTTTATTATTTGAAGTTGAGAGAGAGACAGAGATTGACAGAGAAAATCTCTGGGTGAGCAAATCCACCACCCAGGTCCTTATTAAAATATCCAAAAGTGCAGAACTTGAAATTTTCAACATTCAGTAGTTAAGATTTTCAACAGTGGCACATTCTCTTTCTTGCCTCCCAAGAGACATCCCATTAAATCCTGGGAAATATGACTATGAAAAGGGGAAACATATTGCAGCCAAGTTTGTGCTCAGAAGTTGCTATAGAATCAGCCTTCTCTTGCATTACCACATGACCCAAAGAAAATTAGCCTGGAGGAGTCTCACAGATGAGTGAAGCAGAGATTCCTACATAGATTTTCTTATTCCTGAATTTTAGATTGTGGTACGCCCACAAGGACTGCTGGGACCACCTCAGTTTCATAGGCACAGAGGGCCCTGTGGGTAAAAGAAGGTGGGATCCTGAGTCTTCCCAACATGACAAAGTCAAAGGCAGACACATGGTGAATGGCAGAGCTGCCTTTGTGCCTGAATCCGAGAGAAAAAAAATGGTCAACCTCTGAGGACTGTGAAGGGGCTGAAATGCTTTCCAGTTGTGAGAAATTACACACAAAAAATAAAAGCATCATGGAGAAAAGATACCATTCCAGTGAAAAACTACATTTCTTCTTATGTCTGTGACCACCATGAACTCCTGCTCTTCCCCAAACAAATTTGCTGCCTTTCCCTTTAACCTTGAGCACAGCTTTGTTTATTTATGTGGACTCCATTCTGTTAATAGTGTCTGCAGTGCATAGCCTGCTCCAGATCGTTAGTCTTTAATTCACACATATAGACACATTGCTTTTTCACTCATCCCCCATTTCCTCTTCTTAAAATATTGGTTAGGTATCTCAGACAGTTTTCAGTTCTAAAATGTTACGATTGTTTTGTCAGAATTGGCAACCTCAGCCCGGTGGGGTGGCTCACGCCTGTAATCCCAGCACTTTGGGAGTTATCCCGGCCCGCGGGATCGTCACTGCAGGCCCTGGAAGAGGGGGTGGGAATTTGGGGGACAAGAGATAGGAGAAATGAAGACAAGACAGTGCTCTGATCAAGTCTCTCTTTAATGGCGGTAATGCAGTGCCTTATATACACTTGGAGGGGAAGGGGTTGTGCCAGAGGCAGAGATGATCTCATCACGGAGGGTGTGACCAAGTAGGTATTGGTTTCTCTGGTCGAACGTCATGTGGCGCCTGCGCTGTCAGGTAGCAATTTTTGCGGCGCAGGAAAAATAGGTGAAGAAGAAGCAGGAAGAGCGCCATCTTTTATGAGGTATTAATACAGGGGAAAAGGCAAAGATAGGGAGGAGGTGTAAGGTGGAAATGAATAAAGCTCAGGCGTTTTTAATCGTCAATTATTATTCGCTATGGCCTGGGCGTGCAGCTCCGGACAGGGAGTCAGAGGCGGGAGGATCACTTGAAGTCATTAGTTCAAGACCAGCCTGGCCAACATGGTGAAACCCCGATCTCTACTAAAAATACAAAAATTAGCTGGGCGCGGTGGCAGGCACCTGTAGCCCCAGCTACTCAGGAGGCTGAGGCAGGAGAGTCACTTGAACCCAGGAGGCGGAGGTTGCAGTGAGCCGAGATCGCGCCACTGCACTCCAGCCTGGGCAACAGAATGAGACCTCATCTCAAAAAAAAAAAAAAAAGAATACTATTTATTATTTGAATTGACCAGAAAAAATCTTGAAACAATTATTAGAATACTCTATAATGGGTTCTGCCATCCTCCCCCTCAGGATGGATGTGGCTTTTAGCAGGAGAATTATTCAAAGATTTTTTTAGGACACAGAAATATGGCAGAAGAGGACAGGAGCTGAGAGCACTGTTGTGTTAGGAGAGATGTAACATTAATTGCCATTATTACAATTTCACCAGCTTTTGCCTGTCAAAGAGCAGAAGTAGGTTTTCCCCTGCTGCTCTTTTTAAAATTGTTCTTTTTAGAAACATGGGAGAGGGAGCTTATTTTATCTCAAGACCTAGACAAAGGAAGTGAGATCTAACTATTTTTGGCTCAGTTTCTTCATTTAAATCAGATCAAATAATTTTAATGACTTAGAAGAAGATTCCATTACCTGGGTGGTAATTACTCAAATGCTGTTATATTTTAAGTCATGATTTTGATTAATGATTCATTACTATTAATATCTGAATAGTGGACTAGGCTCATTTTTTTTCCCTTTCCTTTTGTAGAGAAGATAAAAATATGTAGAAATAAAGTACCAATATACTCCAAAATTTCGATCACTTTTATAAAAGATCCACATTCCAAGTTTAAATAATTACAAATACAACTGTAAGAAATTGCTATTGAACTAGAGTATAAAAAATACCCAGAGTACATAGATGAGCGAATAAATCTTCGTTTAGGGTTGAGGTAGCAGCAGCTGTCTACCTCGTTTCTTGACCATCTATGTTCTTCCAACATCCAATTGTCAGAATTTGATGCAGTAAGTGATTAAAGAAACTTATCATGGGCCAGTTGTCCCCAGTCTCCGCAATGTCCCCTTGTGCTCCTGGAATTGGAAGACTTCCTAATTCCTTAAAGTGAAAGGATATGAATGGTGCTCCTGCTCTCCCTGACCAGCACCTCGTGCTTTGCAGTGGAGAATCTGTCCTGAGACCCGAAAGATAGTGGCCTCCGCATTGTGCTGCCAGGGCAGCTGCTGTGTGCACTTGTCCGCAGCTGCAAACCTTCTGTCCTTCGTTGGTGCTTCCCCGGATGCCCAGGTCTCTATTGTCATTGCTGCCTCTTTCTCCGTTTGCTTCCAGCTTTCTCCAGGTAGAGAATAAGTATTTTTATTTACACAAATGACCTAAGTTGTTTTCTCTGTCTGGATTAAAATGCACATGCAAATGAGACATATGAGAAAAGTACTATCTTTTCCAGATATCGCTGATGTTATATTGGATATTAGGTGAATACAAAACTCTTCAACCAAAGCCTTCATCCCTTTAGTTAAGTCCAGAGCAGCCTGTCTGGGTTACATGTATGTCTGAGCTCATGCAGCCAAATAAGAAACACACACTTGGTTAAAATGTTTAAAGAGATGAAGGAGAAGGGAAGACAAGCCCACTGCTTGGATATTACGAGAGGAGAAAACCAAGGCTCAAACACAGATTTTTTTTAAAGAATTGAATTGGACCCAGTGACATCAACAGGAGGTGTCTGGGGGTAAAGAGAATGGAAAGGGGAGAAAAAAATCAAGACAACTCAAATTTAAGTTAAAATAGAAAGGAAGGGGGTCCAAAGCGAGGAAAGAGAAGTGGAGGGGACCAAGAAACGGGAGAGAGACTCAGGGAGGAGAAGAACAAGAAAATAACATTTTGAGCAGCCTTGGAACTCTCTGTATAACTTCAGGAAGGGAGAGTTTGTAAAACCAGGTCCTACTGGTTTTGTTGTATGTCTTATGCATGATTTTTTAACACTAAAATAAAAACGTTTGGCAGACAGGATAGAATCAACATGGCAGTTTATTTATGTCCCTGTTCTCATGAACATCAGGGGGCTTTTGAGAAGCATTTGAGAACATTGGCAACTTTATGTTAATTCATGTTTGTTCTGCCCCTCCATGCCTTAATCTTTCTGTTACTCTCTCTCTGTTCTTCCTTATTCACCAAACCCATCCAAGGCATTCAGGCATATTAATTACTCCCTGAAATACGTGACTCAAGTATTTGTTCCACCAGCAGTGGGATAGTAGCACGTCCACATTGTCCTTTGAGAATGAGAAGTCATTCTGGGGCACTGCTCTTCCCACGCTCCGGGCCCACACACACAGCTCCACTCCATCAAAGGAGCCCCGCTGTCTGCCCACCCGCCCGGGCTGCTTTCTGGCTTGCAGTCCTCTTGGCAGACATGAGGCAATGGTTGCTCCCGTTCTTCACCAGCCTTCTCCTTGTGGCTCTGCTGTTTCCAGGTAAAATGGAAAGGTGACCCAGGCATGGGTGCTAGAATCTCTCTGCAATGGTCATCTGGGGTATGGGAGTTCAGGCTGGGCAGGGAGAGATGAAGTCCTGGGAGCACACATTCCTGGTGGAGCTTTGGGTCTCTGAACTGGGTTCATAAATGGCACTCTGAATTGGCTGATGGCACTTGCTTCCCAGGAGAGAGGGTCCCACCCCGACTCCATTTTCTTATCCTTTTAACATTCCCCTTTCCCTTACAGAGAAGAATATTACATTTTAGGGAACCTTAACAACTGCATTAGTGACGCTTGAAATACATTCTCTGGCTGCGCTGGCTTTGAGGTGCTCAGACTCACTGTTCATGGCATACATTTCTTACACGTCATTCACCTTCTCCTCTCTCTACACACAGGCGCATACAACACATGTGCACAAATGTGCACACACATGGAATACTAGCATCCCTCCCAACTCCCCCACCCAGTCCCCCACACTCACTCACCTGGTAGAGCGTAGGTACCTCATGCTGACGGGTCTTCCAGGCGGAGGCCTCAGAGCATCCTCAGCCATGTGTTTCCACTTGCACAGGATTGTCCCAAGCCAGACATGTTAACCACTCAGCCACCGAGGCTCTCAGAGAACTCCGGGAAGGAGCCACTGGGCAAGGCACAAACGGGTCTCAGCTGCTACGCCACCCAGTGAAACGGGCCCTCATAATACGGCGCATCCCCCATTACCCAGGTGAGTCGGGGACCAACACGGGAAACAAGTGCATCCACTGGGCAGATGTAAAGGGAACAAATAGATGGGAAGGTGTCTGTGCTGGTCAGGGTGGGTGAGCAGTCATTGTTTGAGGAAGACATGGTGTGGGTGCGTTGGGCTGCCCTGCCTGTCAGGGAGGCCCTGGGGGTCTCACAACTTCCCCTGGGGCTGGATCACTGAGGGCCTCGTGGAACATGGAAGTTTTGAGGGGCCAAAAGGCAAATTATCTGAGGCCACGTCTAATTGCTGACTTCCTCCAAGAACAGGAGCCAGAGGAGACGCTGGTGGAAACGTGGCTTCCTGCCAGGTTGCAACCCCATGCCGTTAGCTTTGGAGGTCATTCCACCCTACAGGAATTTACTGAATACCTGCTAAGTGCCAGGTGTCCATTGCAGTCTGGAAAATGCTTCCCGAGGATGGGGGCAGAGAATAGACTGTATTATCAGTCTACTCAGGCGAGGAAGTAGCAGGAAATTTCAAGGGACAATTGAGTCCACAGCCACGCATCTGGACTCTTCCAGAAGGGCCAGGCTTCTGGTCAACCCCCAAACCCCTGGACAGGACCAGCTACAAATCCAGAAGGGCCTGGAGGAGCCTGTAGTTTCCAAGATGCTTCTTTAATCCCAAGCTCATTGCTGATCGTAAGACAGGGAGAACTAGGTTAGCAGCTCAGTGAGCAAGAGTAAGAAAGACAGGAGGGTGTTGGCAAATTGCTGTGACATCCAGCAAATAATGTCCTGCTGAATCTGACACCTGCAGCATCCTGCCTAACCTCCCATCCCTTTCTAACTGGCCCTCAGTTCCAAAGGACTCATTCATCTGGATCTCCTCCCAAGGGAAGGGAAAAAGAAAACTCAATTATTGCACAACAAATATAAACAGGTGCAATAGTAGGCATGTGTTATTTAGTCTAACGGCATTCCTATGAGACAGGATTATTCCTTCCTTTGGTTACAGGAGATTTAGCAGGGAAGAGCTATACATCTGGAGCTGATGTTTTAGTTTGGAACTTGAAGCTATTAACTATGGACAGCTGTTTCATATCCATGCCACCCCGCCCTGTCCCTCAGGGCTGTAATGACCACAGTTTGATTCTGGAGATGGTCTTAAGAAGCTAATGTTGGATTTTTTTTTTTTTTTTAATGCAGAAGTTGAATCAGATTTAAGAATTGTCGACTGCAAGAGAAGTGAAGGCTTCTGTCAAGAATACTGTAATTATCTGGAAACGCAAGTAGGCTACTGCTCGAAAAAGAAAGATGCGTGTTGTTTACATTAAAACCGATGTCGCTGGTATAGAAACAAAGCTCTGCCACTTACTGGTTCTCCTGGGCCACGTTGTCCAATCAGGTGCAGGTTTTTTGCGGAAGTGTCTGAGCAGCGGGGAGCGGAGGTATTGCCACTTGTGCCAGACAATTCAAATATTTTATTGTGGCAAAATAAATGACAAAAATGCTACCCGTGATCTTAAAGACGATGATATAGCTTGACACAAACAGAATTTTCAAAATCACACAATTTGTCAATTTGTGCTAGTAAATGTGGATATAATAAACTTTCATTGGAAAGAATTCAAATAATTTGTTCTTTTATTTAAAAAAACTATTTTTTGAATACCTACTTCTATTCTAGGTTCTGTGCAATGGAGTCCATTCTGTTCTAAGTATCGTGGAATGTAGTCAGGATGTTAGGTGTGTGGTCAAACCCATTCTTCGTCAGCCCCATCAGCAACTACACGCAGGCCGGTTCAAAGCCCTGTTCTCTAGCAGCGGCTGAGAGTGTGCAGGCAAATGCCTTCTGGGGAGAGACTGGGAGCTGGGAGTTACGGCCTGTTCTCTTTGTGCTAAACCTGGAAGAATACCCACTGGAAGTCCTCTTGTGCCCCTTTAAAACTACTCGTTTGTTTTTCGTGGCCTTAGAAGACACAAAACGCAGAGCCCCATCTATGACCCGATGGTGCTGTGCATTTCCAGGCTTTTGGTGTCCTGAACAAAGAACTGGATGTGATACTCAAAGAGCAAAGCAAGCAGCAAAAGTGTGTGAAGCCCAATATTACACTCCCGGAGAGGGGAGAGCGCGCTGACTTCTGCCAAATGGGATCAGCATGACTTCGGTGTACTTGGGTCTTTTTTTATGTTTTTTTTCCTTCTGTTCCTAAGGCTGCCTTATCTTTAGGCGGTGCTTGCCTTTTGATCGATAGGTGTGTTGCTTAGTTACTTTAGCCTCTGCGGGCTTGTGTGTTGTCTCCAGCCTATAATTTTAAGTACATGCATGATATGCAATCCATATGCATGCGCTTTAATGAGCTGATTATCATACGGGGTCCTGTTAAGGATACTTTTTCTCTTTAATGCACGTGCCTGTCTCTGAAGAGCTGCCACTTCCTGGTTTGGTCTGGATCTTGCTGGCCATGGGGTCCTTGCTCTGTTCTTTATCTTACTTTTTGTTTTGGCTGCTTCACTTCTGCCTCTTATATTGCTTCTTGCTCACCCACCCCTTCACCTTGCTTCTGTTTCTGCTTTTATTCATTCTGCCCTTTATCCAACTTCCAGTTTCCTCTGCAATTCTCCTGCCTCACATTCACTTCCAGAGATAAGTGATTTAGGAGCCAGTCCCCCACGTGGCAGCTATAAAACTATGCTTGATGTATTCTCCTTCTAGGGAGAAGTTGGAGACCTGGATTTTGCTGGAGCTAGTGGGGAAGAGCAGGCACAGTGCCTATCTATATCTCTGTTCAGGCTCCCACAGGTCTACTGTTTACCCTGCCCCTTTGGCTCCCAGATGCAGACCCAGAAGTCAGCCCTCAGGCAGCAAATGGGAAAATGGGTAGATAAAGCCCTTGCAGGTAGAAACCAGGAGGTGGGCATTTGCCTGCCTGCTCTGGCCCGAGCCCAGGGAGACAGCTGCCAAAAGTGCTTGCAAATCTGTGTCCAACCATCTCTTTGGCATCTGTGGTTTAGGGAGACCTGCAGATGCCAGATCTATCAACCCCAAGCTGGGTGATTTAGGAGCCAAATCCCTGGGTGGGAAGCATAAAGGTCAGGGTACTGTATGTGTGGTCCAAAGCCTTCACTCTTCAGGGAGAAGCTAGGAGTTGGGACTTCCTTACCGATTGATTGTAAGGTGCTATGCCTGGGATAGGGATTGTGCTGGGAGTGTATCTCAGCTCTTCCCGCCTCTTTTCACATGAATATTTTCTCAGTTGCTTGATGTGTAGTAGTCTTTCAACCAGTCTTTGGCTTTCTCTCAGAAAGAACTGATCTGTGTGTTGCTATTTCTTTGGTGTATCTGTGGAAGGAAGGAAAGGCTGGAGCCTCTGATTCCACCATCTTGCAGATGTCAGTCTGGCACACCCTTGATTACTGTGTAGTTGAGCATTTTTTCATTTGTTTATTGATCATTTTTTCTCTTCTGTAAAATTTAATAATTTATTGGGTTACACTTTATTTATTTTTTATTTTTTTTTATTTTTGGATGGAGTTTCACTCTTATTGCCCAGGCTGGAGTGCAATGGCACTATTTCAGCTCACCGCAACCTCCGCCTCCTGGGTTCAAGCGATTCTCCTGCCTCAGCCTACCTAAGTGGCTGGGATTACAGGTGTGCACCACCACACCCAGCTAATTTTGTATTTCTAGTAGAGATGGGGTTTCTCCATGTTGCAGGCGGGTCTTGAACTCCTGACCTCAGGTGATCCGCCCACCTCAGCCTCCCAAAATGCTGGGATTACAGGCGTGAACCACTGTGCCCGGCCCGGTTACTACTTTATTCTTATCCATGTATATGTGCTCCTTTTATATCTAACCTTACATATTATTTCCTCCATCAATTGTCTTTCTTTTCTCTGGAATGCCTCCTGTTTAAACCCCAGTTATCCTTGAAATATCCTCTCATTATCTTTCAACCATAATTTTCATGTTTTTCCCTTTTGTTCTCTACTTTGCAGATATTTATTTTTATATCAGTTTCTCTTCCTGTAGAGCCCTTCTATTTTTTTTACTATTTTTGGATTTTGAGGTTCAGTTATTAGATTTTTATTTATTTTTAAAGAGTCTTACATTTGCAAATAGTCTTTTTCTTTCTCAACGTGTGACTTTCTCATGGGACCTAATTCTCATTTTGCTGACCATAGTTTCTCAAATCTCATTAGGAATACACATTGATTTTTTAAAACTGCATTTTTCCATTGACATAGCACATATTCCAGTTCAGTTAAGTCTCTTCCAGTTTTTAAAAGTGCTGATTTCACTTCTGCTAGTTTTACACTGACTGCTAACATCTACTTGCTCAAGCAGACCAGCTGTGGAGGATTGCTTTGGTAGGGTAGGCTTGAGAGGTGGCAAAGAATCAATGTGGGTAGAATCTGCTGTTTGTCTTAAAATTTTCTGTAGAGTATCTCTACTTAAAAGAAGTTTCATGGATCTCTTTAATAAATACATAGGGAAGAAATAATGATATTTGCCTAACCTGTCCGTAAAATCTTCATCAGTGGTAATTACTTTAAACTCAAGTTAATTAATAATAAACTGCATATCACAAAACTTTGAGCTCATTATTCTCTTTGCAGCTTTCTTTAATTCCCATACATTAAAAATTCCTGCAAATATTGTTATTTATGAGGTTGCTACAAAACTAATTGCAGTTTTTGCCATTGAAAATAATGGTCAAAACCGCAATTAGTTTTGCCCCAACCTAAATACAAGTATCTGGGTAACAATCAGGATCCCGGGGCTCAGCATAGGAAAAAGCAAGGCACACAGAGCCCTTTACAGAATGCCACCTTTCCAGGCTTCTTTTCTGAACAAAGCTGTTCCTTAATCAACTTACATACGGGCACACTCACATAGGGCTGACACCCGGCGATAATGAAGGTATGTGAAACTAGTACTTACATACAAAACCGGAAGCAGTGGTCATTTAAATAACCTCTTCGTAAAGCAATCTTAATATGTATGTAAGACATAAAATACTTATTCCCATTGTTTCAGTTATTCTGCTCAGAAATTATCCTAGGAAATAAAAAAAAAATTGAGAAACCTAAAAAACTCTAAAATATTCAAAATAGAGCACTGTATCAGCAAAGTATAATACATCTACTCAGAGATATTACATATTCCTTAGGTATCATAAATATAACACAGTGAAAAACCATTAAAATGCATAACATTTTCAAAATACGTATCTGTCCTAAAAATTATGATACCAATGTTCACATATTCGATATAAAATTAACTGTAAGAAGTATGTTCAAAAACAATAAAGTTTCTAATGTTAAAATTGTTGGCGATATTTAGACATTTATACCTTTAAAAATACCATCAAGTTATTGAATTACTCTTAAAATTTAAATATACCTTTGTAAGAAC
The DNA here is from genome assembly GCF_003255815.1 of Theropithecus gelada. NCBI lineage: Eukaryota > Metazoa > Chordata > Mammalia > Primates > Cercopithecidae > Theropithecus > Theropithecus gelada. The sequence continues at coordinate 269,987 of NC_037676.1, forward strand.
AAAATTAATATGCCTAAAAATAAATATATATGTATTTACAAATATATCCCTTAATTATAGGCAAAGACATTCTGTTGTAGACTTAAGTTGCACCCAGAAACTCACAGATTTAACATAAGAAAGCACTTCCTGGGCAGTAAGATGATAAGACTCCTTGTTTGTATAGTGGTGAGTAAAAAATAAATAAAAAATTTTTAAAAAGATGATACAACATTAAAGCATGTTACCCAGAGAGATTTCGGAGCCTATCTGGGATTCATAAAAAACAGGTAGAAACTGATTTTATTTTCCTCTCATTCTTTGGTATTATAATATTTGCAGTGCTCGGCTGGGGACAATGGGAGGGAGAGCATAGGATAAATACCTAATGCATGCGGGGATTAGAACATAGATGACAGGTTGATAGATGCAGCAAACCACCATGGCACATGCATATCTATGTAACAAACCTGCACGTTCTGCACATGTATCCCAGAATTTAAAGTAAAATAAAATAAAAATAAATAAAAATTACAGTCATTAAAAAAATAATTTGCCATCCTGCTTGGAGACAACTGAATAAATATAATGGATTCTCAAGGTCAGTCCTGAGTCAGCAATTCCATTAGTTACGCATTCTTTGTTCTTCTCACGGCAGCTTTTTAGTACAGGCCCCGGAGCCCTGCTGACGTTTTATGGCCACCAGCTGTACCGCAGTGGGAAGAGGTCCTTAGGAGCTTGCTGGAGGCTGTCTCAGAACCCACTGCAGCACACCTGACTGCCTTGTATTCTGCTCTGCACGCCCACCTTCTGCCCAGTGTCTTTCCCTCCCCTGCACCCCAGTAGCTTTCCCTGGGATTTGATCCTTCTGACTCATCCATTGCCCAGAGCATCCCTGTCATCAGGAAGCCTGTCTTCTCCTCAATGCTTGAGGTCTGCGGGGCAAGGGACAGGTGGGCAGTCTCAGTCAATTCTACCCCATTGCACCTCGCATGACATAAATAATGGTCACTTCTAGTCTTTGCTTCCTGTCCCTACATGTGGTCACTGCAACCCTGCAGGGTTGACCTGCTCTCACCTGGCTTATTCTTACCTCTCTGGGTCATGGAAATGACCTTCTGTACCCAGGGAATCTCCCTTAGTTGATAAGACCAAAACGGAAACAAATAATAAGACCAAAATGGAAAGCTAGTCTGCCTTCATAAAGAGAGATTAAATTCATTAACACAAACCCTGCCTCTTTCTTGAAAGACAAAAAAAAAAAAAATCTCTGGAGCAAGAGGAGTAACATTAGCATTGTCCATGAGGATAAACAAGTGGGGAGAACCCCCAGCTAGCTTTTTTATCATCCCGAAAGGAGACACCAGTAAGCAGCCACTGGATTTGCCAGCTGTACACATTTCACATATATGAAATTATACAATATGTGGTATTTTGTGCCTAGTTTATTTTACTTAATCTGAGATTTTCAAGGTTCCTCCATATTAGAGAATGTGGCAGTACTTCTTTTCTTTTTGTGACCGAATAATATTGCATTGTATGGATGTGCCACACTTTGCTTATGCATTCATCAACTGATGCACATTTGCAATGCTTCCACCATTGACAGTTGTGACTAATTCTACTATGAACACTACACTCATGTACAAGTTGTGGTTTGAACACCTATTTTCACTGCTTGTATGTATACACCTAGGAGTTGAACTGCTACGCCATATTTGGAACTCATGTTGTTTAACTTCCTGAGGAAATGCCAGACTTCCACAGCAGCTGCACCACTGTACATTCCCACCAGCAACATATGAAGGTTACAATTGCTCCACATCCTCACCAACACTTGCTGTTTTCGGAAATTTTGTTCTGTTTTGTTTCGTTTTGAGACGGAATCTCGCTCTGTCGCCCAGGCTAGAGTGCAGTGGCGCCATCTCAGCGCACTGCAACTTCTGCCTCCGGGGTTCAAGCGATTCTCCTGCCTCAGTCTCCCAAATAGCTGGGACTACAGGTGCCCACCATCACGCCCGGCTAATTGCCTCGCTAATTTTTGTATTTTTAGTAGAGACAGGGTTTCACCATATTGGCTATGCTGGTTTGGAACTCCTGACCTTGTGATCCACCTGCCTTGGCCTCTCAAAGTGCTGGGATTACAGGTGTGAGCCACCACTTCTGAAGTTTTATTTTTTTTTATGACCATCCTAGTAGATGTGAAGTGGTAGCTCATTATGGTTTTGATTTGCATTTTTCTAATGACTAATGACATTGAGCATCTTCCGTGTGCTTGCTGGCCATTTGAATTTCTTCTTTGGAAAAATCTATTTAAGTCCTTTGTCTATTTTTAAATGTGTTGTTTGCCTTTTTGTTGTTGAATTGTATCAAGATTTTTTAAAATACAAAAACATTTTTTCTACTTGCAAATGTTTGCAAACCCAGATGTATTTTTCCTCTCTTCTCCTTACACTCCTCTTTTCCATTCCTGAGTACGATGCACATCAGAATAATTATCTTGTATGTAGAGACAAATTGAACTCTATTTCCTTTCGAATCTGCAGTTAGATGAACCTATGAGCCTATGACCAGATATTAACAAAATTAGCCAATAAGGTTGATTTTCTATTTTGATTTCTTTGAAATGATATGCCTTATTATTCAGAATTATCCACAAAATAGTTTCTTGGGGATTGCTTTCTGGATCTGTGATTTGGAAATGGATTCAAGTCTGGAGGAGAAGGTATGTGATAAAATTTGATACTATTAATTTATTTCTCCCTCAAATGAGTTTATTTTCCAACATAGTCTATTGTTTCCAAACTATACAGAAATTTTTTAAACTATAATTTCACAATGATTTGATTAGTGACTGTACTGCTAGAAAAAATATGCCATCCAGCTTTACCTTAGATCCTTCCCAAATAAGGTGTAGTATAAATAGAAAGAATGAATATAAAGTATAAAATATGCATTTTATTGTTTTATCTATAAGTCATCTTAGTGACTTTTAAAAAATGCCTCAAATTTTTGAATATACACACTCAGTGTTTTTATCAAACAATTATTCATGTATCGTACAGCCACTTTGTCCGTGCACAGGATACATTCAGAATTATCATTATTCCTTGGGATCCTTGAAGTTAGGGTATCATTTTGGTGTGGAAGCCAATTTCCCTAAGGGGCAAATGAAACTGCTTTTCTTTTCTTTTCTTTTTTTTTAATGAGAGATTTCAGAGATGTCTTCAGAACAAATGCTCCACAGAGAAAGAATTTCACATTTTAATCAATTTTTTAATGTACTGAGTTGGACCCTCACAAATATTCATAACTATTTTACAATTACTTAGTACATGGCTAACATTTAAGGTGACCTTTTTTTTTTTTTTTTTTTTTTTTTGGCAGAGGGTCAAAAGCAGCTTGGAGTGCCCAATTTCCCCTAAAGTCCTAACTTCAAAGGTGCTTTTGCAAGGTACAGAAAGGTCTGTGAATCACACAATCCCTGCCAGGGCACGCTGTCCTGCTTAATCTCTCCAGAGATGGAAAGTTCAAAATGAACACTGAGCCTCTGCCTCTTTGGCATGCTCGCACTGTTCACCCATGCAGAAAGTCCAAGGCCACTGCTTGATGTCTCTTTTTCGAAATCCATGCCTAGGTAAGACTCATGGTGAGATATGGTTGTTGTAGACAGGTTAACGAAGGCAGAAGACAGCTTGCAGAAATATGAGGAAGATGCTCTGAAGAATAACAAAGCTCTGCAAGATATTAATATAGGCAAGGCCAGAATAATATCTAGAGTCTGTTATTGCCTACATAAAAATGGGGTATGGATTCATCTCTGCTTCCATATATGTGGGACACCTCTGGAAGGATTAATAAGAAGCTAATAGCAATTGTTATGAAGCCCAGGGAGATAGAAGACATCCTTTTCACTTTCCCCTTATGCTTAAGAGAATTTTAAGGAAAATAAATCTAAGTGACCCTGGGACTAAAATCAAATAGGGGCAAAATGCGCAGCTTCATCAACTGTATGTTTTAATACCACACATTATACAAACTCACACAAAAAATCGTGTCCTTGCAGACTGTTTTCACAACCCCCGGCATCCAGCCCAGGATGACACAGCCCTGCAGCCCCCGGGGGCTCTCTGCATTCCTCACTAAACTGTCACCTCCAACAGGGGATAACTTCATCAAATGAGAGAAGACCATGTCGTCTTCCCCCAGAGTAGACAACGTCCTGGCTTTTCACAAATCGATGAGTTTTGCCAAATTTTTGGAATAATGTGGTACATTGTCTCTGGTTTTTTTTTTTTTTCTTTCAGCATAGCGTTTGTGAGGTTCATTTACGTTGTTGTACGCATCATCTTGTTTTTCTATTCTTGTGGTGGTGTGGAAATACACTATGTGTTTTATTGTTGTCATAATACACTATTTGGTTGCGTTCTCTTGGCTGCAAGGAACTGTGCTACAGTGAACGTTCACGCACGTGTCTCCTGATGCCCATGGGCCTATGTTTCTGTTGGTAGATGGGAGTCATGTTGCTGGGAAATAAGCTCTTTATTGGCTCAACTGTGGTGGACACCGCAGCTTTCTGAAGGCAGAAAATATATCTTTACACAACCATGTCTCTAGCACCTAGCACAACGCTTGGCACTCAGTAGCCACACCTCAACATTGGTTCACTTTCCTCTTCAACATCCGTATATGGAATTCTTGGTTGATCCCTGCTTCTCTGAATATCAGGAAGCCAGTCTATTTTTAGGCAGAAAGGGAAGAGTAGTCAGTAACCTCCTGCCCACAGCCTTACTCAGCAGAGCAGATAAATACGCTCATGCTGATCAGTATTCCCAAAAACCTATAAATGTCCCATTTGGTGACTTCTCCGCTCCATTTCATTCCGTCATTCATCATATTTGCTCTCCTTCACGGGAGGGCAGGGAGGTTCAACGGACCTTAAAACATGAAGGTCTTTTTTCTATTTGCTGTTCTCTTCTGTTTGGTCCAAACAAACTCAGGTAAATGTCTCCTGGTTAGCCCTGGGGAAGGTCGTGCAGGAATTCCATTTGTGTGTGTGTCTGTGTGGACAGTGTGGAGGTGTGTCTGTATGTGGTTAGTGGGTGCAGGTGGGCCACAGTGGGGATCAGCCTTGGACAATTTTGATCTCCCCTGTGAAGGTTTTTTAAAAGCTACATAAGTGTTACAAGGATCTTGACACAAGACAAATGGGTATGTTTGCTGTGATACAAGTGAGAAGCACTCACTGCAGTCTGAGAAAAGTTTTCAGAAGGAAGTTACAGTCATACAAATGTCAGAGCTGGAAGGGAATCAGAGATCATCCATAGCAGCCGCATATTCTACAAAAAGAAAACCAAAGTCCAGAGAAAGTGTTAATTTACCACTGTGCAATGAATAATTATGGGCACAGTAGGTCTTCAAACTTTTAATAGTCCCCCTGCTTGCTCATATAACTCATTTTGCAGATGGGCAAGCTGAAGTGTAACCAGTTAAATGAGTTGTCTAGGGAGACATAATGAGATATTGGCAGACATAAGACCAGAATCCAGGTCTCCACGCTTCCAGGCTGGGGGCTCTTCTGTCTTGACTAAAGATGGACCCCCCACCTTCTTCACTTTGCTGTCTCCTCCAAGCTGTGACAGGGCTGCAATGATACAGAATCAGAGATTAGACCCCGTTTGGAGGTTGGATGTTGTGCAAGAGTGTTTTCATAATCACACAAGACCAACACTGTGTTGTTGTTGCTGCTGCTGCTGCTGCTGCTGCTGTTTAAAGTCATTGCACGTGGCATTTGCAGCTCTGACATAAGTAAGATCTTTCTTCCAACCATCTCTTGCACACTGTCCTGTTGTTATAAAAAAATTCAGGTGGTCATTCGCGACTTACAAGCCCACAGGTCCTGGTGAGGAGACAGGTTTTATTTCCTCCTTTTCATTGTAGGACATAAAACTAAACATTGGGCCATAAGCTGAGAATGGGTTAATACTTCTAATTTCCTTAGAGACCAAGACCTGCCCCATTCTGGGCCACTTCTGTTTTCCAAAACTCCCTTTGCTTCCTTCTAGTGCACGTCTCTCACCAGGAGGCTCGAGGACCCTGATTTAAGAGCTGCATGGGCTTTTTAGGGCCTAGATGGGCCAGGTGAGCATGCACACAACACACCCTGTCATCCTCCTGGCAACGTATCAGATATAAATTATCGTTCCTGTTTTAAAGCTAAGAAGCCAAAGTTCGGTTACGTTGGGACTTTTCCAAAAGTACTTAGCATTGTCAGAATACAGCAACCCTTGGCTGTGGGCTGGGGTCGTCTCCTATTCTCTGCACTATATGAGTTAAATGTCAACTCTCTTCTGTTGTATCCATAGGGGATGTTCCACCGGGGATTAGAAATACCATCTGCCTTATGCAGCAAGGGACCTGCAGACTTTTTTTCTGCCATTCTGGTGAGAAAAAGCGTGACATTTGCTCTGATCCCTGGAATAGGTGTTGCGTATCAAATACAGATGAAGAAGGAAAAGAGAAGCCAAAGACCGATGGCAGATCTGGAATCTAAAATATAAGCTCCTGGAAGGCAGGGATCTTGACGTATCCCAAGGGCTTAAAGGAATGTGTGGCTTGTAGTAGGTGTTCAATAAATATTTGTTGAATGAATTTAGCACCAAAGGTGAAGAGCTGATAAAATAATTTTTTAAACTTCCTTCCTTCTCCATGTACTGCCTTTTCCAAGGGGTCTCAGAATTTCGTGATAGTCCACTTTCCTTTCCTAGTCAAGGGAATATCTCTTAATTACCTGGAGATAGGAATAGACTAGAAACCAAGCTCCAAACTGATTTTCAGAGGGACATAAGTGCAACCAATCTGCTGCTCTGTTTTCCATCTGATGACATCTTTCTTACCACACCCAGCACTAGACTCCTGCTTATTCACCCAGATGGTAAAGCACCTTATCCCTTTTCCCTTTATGCCTCCTCAAGCAATAACACCAATAGGTGACATTTTGGTGGGATAGTATTGCTTTCCAGCATTTACTCTTAGGCTATTTCAATTGATTAATACAACAAGCTGATAGTGTGTATAATGAGGTGCAAGCAGGTCCATTTTAGGAATGAAAGAAAAATGAAAATCATCAGGTGAAGCACATTTCCCCCAGGCTAGCAATTCATAAATGGCATTCTCGGTATGCCTATCAGCCAGCATTCATTCTTCTATGTTCCTTCTAAACATATTTCTGTGCAATTGGAGCAAGGCAGGGCCCGTGCTCATGGAGATTCCTGAATGCTTAGCTGCCTTTTGCCTTTCTCTGGATCCTGCTTGAATTTGTTGAATACTAATTCCAAGGATAGTGCATACTAATTACAGGTAAGGAATGTAAAACATAATAAAAACAAACGTGCTGAGAGGTAGAGACCACGTGCCAAGCTTTCTCCCGACTGACAGGGGGCTTGGGAAGATACTCTGTGTCCCTGTTTGTGTCGCTGCCTGAGTCCGGTGTGCTTCTGAATGAGCCGAGCTGCTCCAAAGAGCCCCCTAGAATGTACACTTTGGGGCCCAGTCTCAATTCCCAGCTGAGGTTGCAATGAATATTTGGCATCATGCCTTTGGCCTCTCACAGCCTCTTCTAAACTCACTCTTGCTTTCCTCTTTTCTGAATACAATCAGACAGACCCCTGGAAGTGCACAGAGTAAGTCTGTCTTAGGCACAGGCACCTCTGCAGGGCCCTCTGTCATGCCTCTAGAGGGAAGAGCCATTGGTCCATCCCTGAAGGGAATGACTTCCTGAAGGGCATTGGCCCCTATTAGCCTCGACTCAGAGTGAAACGCAGCAAACGTCCATGCCTCAGAACAGGCAGACACATTCTCAGGCAGGAGTGCCACCAACCCACACCAGCAGACCTGTGTACCAGAAACACAAAATAACATGAAGGGGCACTGGGGAGCTGGAGCCTGGTTCCATGGGGATGGGACTTCTGGGCAGGTGCTGTTAGACAGCAGCCCCTTCTCTTGGCCTCATCTTCCTCAGAAATGAAATGAAGGAGCTGGGCTCAATCTCAGACCCCATCAGAGCACAGCAGCCCGTGGGTGTGGAAGCAGAGCCTCACCCAAGGACCTACGGGGTCTCCACCAGGTGAGGTGGGGAGGATGGGAACCCTGTTCCTCCCTGCCAGGGTGGTGCAGGTGAGAACCCCCAGGGAGCCCTCCGCAGAGTCCAGGGCTGGCCAGCAGGGCACTCGCATGGGCCCTGGGCTGTATTATTGAATATTTTTAAGGTGGACCCTGGGCCTGGGCTCATCTAAATTGTGGAAAATGTTATCTCCTTCTTAAGTAAAACTTCTCCAAAGGAAGTGTTTGTCCACCTGTCAGGAATGGTAAAAAACTGGTACCTATAGCATTGCCCAGCACAAAACAGGCTGCCTGGGAGTGTTTGCTGAGGCTTCCGGGAAGTAAACATGAAGGGAAGGGAAGGAGGGAAAGGAAGGGAAGGGGAGGGGAGGGGAGGGGAGGGGAGGAAGGGAGGGGAGGGAAGGCGGCGCAGGCTCCTGGAGTCCTCAGTGGCGAGCTCCGGAGTTGCCCTGTTCCCTTTTTAATTTTTGTTTACTTTTTGACTGTTTTTTCTTTTTCTTTTTTTCAATGTAAAGTGTCTCTGTGAGGCCTGAAAATGAATCTGACTGGATCAGCCCAGAGACGAAGTGAGCCCCCAAAACTGGGGCTCACATTCTTGTTCCGCTCCTCTGGGATATTGGGCAGATCTCCATAGCATCCTGTCCCCGTCTGTACAGGATTGAACTCAATCCTAAAAAGTGCTGGCGTGGCTCTAAGACAGAGTCCCCAAAACGCTCTTTTTCAAAGCCTGAAAGGCCTGGGCCAGGCAGGCATCGCGGTAATACCAATACCTACCACGCGGGGGCGCGCTGCCCCTCCAGAGCCTGCAGATGGGATTTTTTTTGACCACCTGTTCTGAAGGTGGGCACTGGGCTAAGGACAGGAGCGGCTCGGGTCACCGCAGGGGACAGCCAGGGGGCCCAGGTTACCAACGCTTCTGGCCTGAATGTCGTGGCACTGATTACAGTGCCTCATTTGTCTCTGCCCTGCCCCGGGTACCATTCACGCCAGGTGTGTGGAAATGAATTAAGTTCAGACTGAATCCGCAGGGATATTTATTGAGGTACTGTCGTGCACCTGCTCTTATTTGGGAATAGGGACAGGCCAGCAGCACAGACAGCCCTGTGGATAAGGAGAGTAGAGGCTTCCTCTTCCTGCCCGCTGTATTCTGGAGGTGTGACCGCAGGATGGCCCAGGCGGATTGGCCTCAGAGGCCAGAAGGCAGCTCCCTAAAGAGCAGGAGCTTCGCCCACAGTCGGTGGCTCTGACTAAGCCTGGGCTGCCTCTCGGCTGTGCTCCCTGGACTGGCTTCCCCCGCATCCATGTGAGAGACTGGAGTATGATCCTCAGTGGGAGGACAAATAAAAGTAGTGATTGTGTCCACCCCATCCTGCCCTCAGTCCAGATCCGTTTTGAACTTGAGGGTTCACCTGCCTTGTCTTCGCTAAAACACCTTTCACATGTGGTCAGGGGAAACTGGGAACAGGTGCTGGGAGACCCAGGACATTGCAAGTTGAAGGAATGAGTGAATTAATCTAAGCCTCAAACAAGGGTCTTCTTCAGTGCGCCACTACTGTCCTTTTTAATCCAAGCGTTGGGGCAGGTTTCACCAGGGGATGTCGGGAAATCCCACTGTGACTGAAGCCCGCATCCCTGTCTTATCTCTCGCAACCCCCTGGTTTCACCGCCTTCTTCCTTTTCTCATTCCAGCCGTTCCCCCTCCCATTGGGGTACTCGTCTCTAAAAATCCGGTCAGAAGGTGGGGCAAAGCCTTTATTAACTCTCCTTTATTACTTTATTATAGGGCCTCACAACGGAACTTGTAACCCCTTCATTTTCAGGGGCTTAACACTTACGCCATAGGAGGCGGCAGAACTGACAGGCAGGCTGGACATGTGGGGTCTGGAGAAGTGAAGAGCCCCCTGGCCCCTGAGCCTCCACACTGAGCCTCTGCCTCTGACAGCGTGACGTGTGCACCCTGTGTCCCTCCCTCATGGAATCATAGACAGAAAAGAGACCCAGGATGTCATTAAACAAAGCCATCCCCCGATGGGCCTCATGGCATCCTGGAAAAAGCCCTGAACTAGGAATGAAAATGCCTGCATCCTTGTCCTATGTCTGCCGTCCTTGACCTCACTGAGCTTTGGCCCTTCCTTGGTAATTTGAACACACATGTGCTCTTTGATTTTGAAAGCAAAGGATACATAAAATTCCTTGTGAACCATACCGTATTGGGACTGTACAGGTGATTCATTTTATTAACTAATAATTGGATCTTCTTGATTCAAATAAGATACAGCAAATGTGATTTGAGATTGTTGTCAATCTGGAAAGAGTGCACATTGCATTTTAACATCACACAGCTGGAGTAATTTAGAGACTAAACTACACACATGCAGATACATGTATCATGTACATATAGTGCCTCACTATGCAATTATAGCCAGAATGGATTTTTTTTTTTTTTTGAGACTGAGTCTCACTCTGTCACCCAGGCTGGAGTGCAATGGTGTGATCTCAGCTCACTGCAACCTCCACCTCCCAGGTTCAAGCAATACTCCTGCCTCAGCTTCCCAAGTAGCTGGAATTATAGGTGTGCACCACTTCCCCTGGCTAATTTTTATGTTTTTAGTAGAGACAGGGTTTTGCCATGTTGGCCAGCTGGTCTTGAACTCCTGACTTCAGGTGATCCACCCTCCTTGGCCTCCCAAAGTGCTGGGATTGCAGGCATCACCCACCGCGCCCGGCCCAGAATGGAGTTTTAAACCACCCACGCATGAGCCAATCTCCCACATAAGCTCAATGTCTAAACATTTTAGAGTTGGTCTGGGCTCTTCAGATCAAGGCAGTCAGGCCTGTCACGCCACCTCTTGGAACCCTTGAATGCGAATAATCGTCACAGAAAGGTGAGGCGCTTGTCCTGCCACCCATCTCTGAAGGTGATTTATTACCACCAAATCCCATCCACATCACAATTCTGTGCTGGGGGAGATGAGCAGGTCCATCCCACCGAAACTCCTCCAAGCCCCTTTATTTCCTCACATGAGGCAGAGACGGGCAGCGTAGCTCTCCTGGGCTGATTATCGACCACCTGAAAATGGCTCTCTGCTAAGATACTGCAACAATAAAGAGGTAAGACAGATTTTTAACAAAACAAGGAAACCTTTCAAAATACTACTCTTGCAGGACCATAGGCTACGTATGTGCTTTAACAATAACACTGCAATAGCTCAGAATACTAAAATTCCTCTTTTGGAATTGCCTTCCGCATCCCCCTCTATGCACACAAATAATGTCGTCTGCTTGGAATGAACCTAGTCTACCATTTCTCAGCCAAGGACACCTGAACATTAAGAAATTCACCCAAAATTCTAAAAGAAATTCACCCAAGGTCCTCGGCTTCCTCCCTCACTCTGGGGAGAAGCAAGGGTCTGCCACACTCAGAAGACCATAAACAGCGTCTCTAAAATCCTGATGGTCCTCGGGATGGCGGGATGCCAGAGGTTCAAACTGTTTCCAGGATTCCTCCCCGTGGGATGTCACGTGTGCGTGAGATCACTGCAGGTTGTTCTGCAGGTGACTCCACTGGAAGCTTAGTCATAGTTCTCACCTGCAGGGAAACATGTGCCTGTTCTGCCTAAATCTGAGAACGCACACAAAGGAGTAGCCCACCACATAGACAGGCCAGCAAGGGCTTCGTGGTCACCGTGGTTACCCAGAGGGAGGCCCCTGGGACGGGACACAAGCACCAGCATAGACAAGGCCTAGGCAGATGCAGAGCTCAGACCAGATCTGTCCAGCATACAGGTATAGAAGAACTCTGCTGCTAAACTCCCAGGTGCCCTTCTGCAGGTAAACCTAGCAACACCACCTCTCCCAGCTTCTTGGAGCTTACTGAATGCTTTCTCCACTCCAGCTTTTATACCAAGCACTGACCATGCCCTGATCATGGTCATCTATGGAGTGGCATGAATATGCCTACACTGCAGATGAGATACCTAAGGCTCAGAGATGTGAAGTCACTTACCCAGAGCCACATAGCCAGGAGCCAGCCGACTTTTACTATGTCTATTTTAAGGTTCAAGAGGCATGTCTGCACAGAGCAAGTCAACGGTGGACCCAGATGGGCCCCCAACTTGGTGCACTTTCCCTTATGCCACATGGTTCCTATGCCATCAAATATAGGAGACACGCTGTTCACCCACAATGTCACTTCTAGCTCTCCCTCTCTTAATAAATAGTGCTTGCGACAACCTCTGTGGTCACAACAAGGTGAACAGAAGACCAAGCATCAAGGATTGCTTTTCATGTTGTACACTTGATCTGCGGTGAAGTGGTTATTATTACTTGGACATGAAGAAATGGAAACTCACCCAAGTTCAGAAACTTGCCCAAGGGCACACAGCTGGTAAAGTGGAAGAAAGGAGCGGAGTCTCCTATTCTCGCTTTGGTGGGCATGTGTGAAAGGAGTTTGGGGTTTCTGCCAAATGTGTGTATTACTGGATCTGGGCAAGGTGGAAAACGACGTGTGGGCTTTGCTCCATGCCGCTCTGGGGAGCCACCCCGAGGTATTTCAGAGCTCACCTCAAGATTGAGAGATAAGGGACCGCTGCCCTGTCTTGGGAGAAAGGAAGCAGACAGGAGCCTGGCAAGATGGTCCTGGAAGGAGGGAGATTTGTGTCTGTGCGAGCAGTGGGTATTGGGAGAAGCTGGTGAACGATTTTACACTCGAAAGGCTCTATCCCTTTGATCCATGTTAGCACAGCAGGCCTCTCCTCCTGCCATCTGAACTTCCAAGGAGAAGTTTGAATTCATTGTTCATATTTCCTACTCAAAAAATAAATGGAACTGGAGGCACAGTTCCATGCCTCTAGACACTGGCTTAAGCCTGCTGTCAGGCCTTGAATTGCCAGCTTCTCATATTCCAGGACTCCAATGCAGGGCTGCAGGGAGAGAGAAGGGTCAGGCATGAGACCCCTCACTACAGTAGGCTCCCCCAGTCCCCGAGTGGGTCTGCACGGTGCAGAAAATCAAGAGAGATGCAAAAACTCGATGTAGCAGAGTGAGCTGGTTTCCTTCCTACGGTGGGATCCTGGGTACAGCGTGGAAGCTGAAAATGGCAAGTGGGAAAGACTCGGGAAGCAAGCACAGGGAGGCCAGCAGAGAGCAAAGCCAGGTCCCAGGCCTTGGGCATGGATCCAGCAACCAGTTTTGGTCTAAAAGCAAGACGAAGACATCAAAACCAAAGCCAGGTGGCCTGTAAAGGGGCGATGAGCACCAGACAGGAAGGAGCTGAGGAGCCTCCCTGACGCTGGGCCTGGTGCTCTCAGGCCTCCCTAGGTATCAGGCTGACTGTCCTGAAGCCTAGTCTGACTCCCACACTGACTGCCTAAACCTCATCACAAGCTGCTCGCTGTCCTCCTGGTTAGCCCCAAACTTCCCGATAGGGTCCCCAAGACCCCTTGTACAGAAGCCCCTGCTAAACTCTCCAGCCAGAAACGCTACCTTGTTCATCTCCAACCAGCCCAAAGTATTGTTTTTGTTGCCGTTGTTTTTTGAAACAGGGTCTCACTCTGTTGCCCAGGCTGGAGTGCAGTGGCACTATTACGGCCCATTGCAGCCTCCACCTCCTGGGCTCAAGCAATCCTCCCACCTCAGCCTCCCAAATACCTGGGACCACAGGCATGCACCATTGCACACTGCTAGTTTTTTTAAGGTGTTAAGCCACCACTTCCAGCCCCAAGGTATTTTAAATTCCTGAACTCACGTGCTTTTTTTATTTTCCAGTTTTGCACCCCCTCTGGTTCCTACATCTGGGGCGTTACTCACATTTTCCCCTATGCACCCTTTAGGTGGCAGCTCTGGCTACACTTTCTCTGGGAAGCTAACACTCAGGACCAAGTGTGGCTAGCTGCCCCTCCTGTGACTCCTCCACTGCCGGGCCCACCTGGAGCTGGAGTCTGTCACCATGCAACTGCCTCCTGTGTCTGCTGTCCTCTACGGCAGACTCCTGTGCCACCCAGGGCCTGTGACCTGTGCACCATTTGTTTTCCTGAATATTTAGCTGGATGCCTATGTTTGTGGAAAGAAGGAGGAAAGGGAGGGAGGAATGATAGTGGGAGGAAGGAAGGAAGAAATGAAGGAAGGAAGTTAAGGACTAGCCCAATGACTGGCACCCGGAACAGTGACAGATTAGCCCCACCAGAATGTGGGGAGAGTCAAAGGGACTCTGTCCTCCCTTCCTGCTTCCCAGTTGACTCAGCGCCTGGATCCTGGGTGGGGGAGCCCATGGAGAGAAGCATCAGCTGCAAGGCCGGGTAGAGGGACATCAATGGGGGGACCAGGTGACAAAGAGACTCTCAGCCTCTCTGTAGGATTGACCAGGCGTGTGGTAGTGCCTGGAAGTGGGGAAAGTTGCTACAGCTGAAGAAGTCTTGGAAGGCAGGATTTTGGCATCATTGTGCTTCCCCATCCTCCTTCCTCTAAAGCTGGGTGTCCGTCTATACAGTTCCTCCCACAAGACTCATGTGTCCTCCTCCAGGTGAGGAAAGCCTGGCAGACTCTAGCATGACTAGGAGTAAAGGTGGCCGGACAGTCTCAGCACCAGGAATGCACATTCACGCCACAAGACAGGACAGGGACTGGGTCTGTTCCCGGCAGGGGGATGTGCCAGCCTCGGGCTTCCTGGAACTCACGTCTGCCTGACCAGCTGATGGCAGAGAGTCACGGTGACTCACAGGACTGAATATTCAGCTGCGATGTTTGATGCTAGGTGTGGTGCATGTCATAGGTGAGCAAAACCAAAGGAACTGGAAAAGCTTCACATTTGAGTTTGCTGTTGTCACTGAGTTGTTACAGGGAGAAGCCTGAGGTGCAGACGGTACCAGCTACAGGCCGGGTTGTGTCTCTAAGCCAGATGAGTGTCCTCATCCTTAAGGAGTCATCTGCCTCTAATCTTGTGGCTCTCGGTCCCATCTTGGCCGCTTTTGAAAATTAAATATTGTGCTAAGGCACCTCCTACAGTGACCTGACTTCCTTGTCTGGGGCAGATCTTTACTGTTTTTATTAAGCTACCTCACTGTGCTGCTTCTGCGTCCAGAGCTCAGAACCATTGCTGGAAGTACAGAGTTGTTCTTCCTGAACAAAGTGTTTCTGGGTCCTCCTATGTGTTGTGAGCACTGAGCATCCCCCAGAGCCGAGGCTCTGCTGTGTGGGTCACGGTTTTCTGCTGTGGTCACCTCCATGTAAAAGGTGATGCCCTCTTTCCAGGAGCACACGGGAGGGTTGCAGTGGACCACAGTGACCCTCCCCTGACCACAAGTTCCCTCAAATTCCCTCACACTTTTGTACGAGACCTATGCGGTACAAACAGAACATTTTACCAGAGTTTCTGGAGATTTTATCAAAGGGTGACAAATCAAAGTCTGGAACGTTTATGCTTTTCCCAGATTCCAAAAGGGAAGTTTCTTTGCTTAGGTCCTTTAAAAGGCCAGTGGGCTCTTACATGTTCCAGCCTCAGTCTCTTGACCCCAAGTTGTCCTCCTCCTTCATTCACCCTCCTTCTCTCCTTCACTGCTTGGGATAGCTCCCTCCCACCTGCCAGCAGGGAGGACACCACTTTATTGTCCCAGCACCTCTTTCCCTTCCCTTAAACAGGCTGAAACAGTCACCGAGAACAACAGCAGAAATATCATGGGTGTCTAGTCACACCCAAGCTCCAGAGAACATTAAGCCTGAGGGGCTGAGCTCTCCAAAATGCTTTGTCTACTGGGTACTGGTCCAACCCTCAGGCTTTCTCCATGGGTGCCCACCAGGGTGAGTGCAGACAAGCTTATTTCACAGCTCATGAACCTGTTAGATAGAACATCTGTATAACTCCCCAGGACAAATGTTAGGTTTTGAGGACTGTACAGTCTTAACCCAAAGTGAAGAAAGAAGTATTTCCTTGATTACTGAGATGCTTCTCACTTCCCCAAGAATTAGGATCTTATTGTTCACCAAAGTAGCATTTGATTTCTTTCCTGCTCCACCTCATGCCTTCTTGGATCATTAAGGCACACTGTCACCCTCTTTTTGTATCTCAGGAGGTGTTGAGCCTGGATTCTTCAAGTTAGGATCTAATTAAATATTTTTTTCTTCCTGGAAAATAGCAAAAAAGGTAAGAAGAAGTTGGAATCTTGAAAAAATAACAAATAGGATGCTGGGTAGGGAAATAAACAGTTATCTCATTTATTTGGCTGAGTAGCCTTTAGGGAAATAAAAAGAGAGAAAAAAAGACTTTCTTTTCAAAGACGCTGTCCCCCGGAAAATGGAGAAATCGCAAAAACCACCTCTGTGCACAGGCTTATATCAGAAATTAACAGAGAAGAGGAGGGGATTGACTTCCACTCCCATAATCTTCCATCTGCAAAAACTAGATAAAGAGATTTCAATATACTTGGGAGAAAAACTAAAGCACATTTTTGGTTTGCCATTGCACAGGATGGCGTGAGGATCTCATAGCTTGACTTAAAGAAGATGCCCAGTTTTGAGACTGAATTAATGAGCAGCTGCTCAAAGACGTGATATTCTTATACACTCTGAGATCTGAAGTTTAGAAAGAGAATAGTACATTGATTTTATAAGCAAAGGAACTACAAACAGTAAAGAAAAACAATCAACAACATAACAATAGTAAGTCATTACCTATCCCTTTGAATGTAAATGGATTACATTTTCTAATCAAAACATGTAAAGTGGTTGAATGTATAAGAAAGCAAGATCCAACTATATTCTGTTCACAAGAGACTCGCTTCAGCTAGAAGACCTCACACAGGATGAAAGTGAAGGGGTGGGAAAAAACATTCCATGCACACGGTAACCAAAAAGAGCAAGAGTGGCTGTACCTATATCAGATAAAATAGACTTTAAGTCAAAAACTGTAACAAGGGACAAATAAGGTTATCATAGAATGATAAAGTGGCCAATTCCTCAAGATAATAATTGTAAATCTATAAAGTGAAGATTTACAGAACTGAAAGGAGTAAGAGCAATTCAGTAACAGCAGAGACTTCAGTGCCCCACTTTCAACATTGGATAGGTCATCCAGAAAGAAACACAATAAAGAAACAGTGAACCTGAACAACACTAAAGACCAAATGGACCTGACAGACACATCCTGAACATTCTACGCAAGAGAAGAATACACATTCTTCTCAAGGGCACATAGAATATTCTCCAGAGTAGATCACATGTTAGGTCACAAAACAAGTTAATACATTTAAATAAATAAAATTAAGAAGATTAACATCATTAACATCATATGAAGTATGTTTTACCAACCACAATGGTGTGAAACTAGAAATGTGTGTGTGTATGTAGAAGTATCTGTGTTTTTCTATAAAGATGGAGGGATAAGAAGTATTCTAGGTATGAGGAAGAGAGAGAAGAACATAAGAGCTCTAATGTTCTAACATAGGAATATGTGGCTCTAATCTGGGATTTCCCTGAAGTTTGCGCTGGCAGGACTTGTGGATCTAGATGTTATGACATCATAGAACTTCGCAAAGGCCACATTGAACTAAAAATTAGCCAGTGTCCTGGACCCAAGATACAACCAGATGGTAAAAGAACATAATTTCTCTGTTTTAGGAAAGATCTCAAAATAAAATCAAGCATCATTCAAGTGGTTCCCCAAAGTCCATCAGAGCCGGGCCAGTGAGAGAGAGTAAGGAATTGGGTACTGCAGTGCATTGGAGCGCTCATATTCTACGTAAAGAAGCTGTCCCAACCTTTTTGGCCCCAGGGACTAGTTTTGTAGAAGACAATTTTTCCATGGACCAAGGTGGGGGAGATGGTTTTGGAATGATTCAAGTGCATTACACTTATTGTACACTTTGTTTCTATTATTACGTTGTACATTGTAGCACACAATGAAATAATTATACAACTCATCACTGTATAGAATCAGTGGGAGCCCTGAGCTTGGCTTCCTGCAAATAAAGAGCTCTATCAGGAGTGATAGGAGAGAGTGACAGATCATCAGGCACTAGATTCTTATAAGAAGCATGCAACCTAGATCCCTGGCCTGCACAGTTCACAATAGGGTCCGCGCTCCTATGAGAATCTAATGCTGCCACTTACCTGACAGGAGGTGGAGCTCAGGTGGTAATGCGAGTGACGAGGAGCAGCTGTAAATACAGAGGAAGCTTCGCTCACTTGCCTGTCGCCCACCTCATGCTGTGTGGCGTGGTTCTTAACAGTCCATGGACTGGTACTGGTCCATGGCCCACATGTTAGGGACCCCTGATGTAACGGGACAAGAGATTTTTTGATAAATCTTAGTGTTCCATGTAGAAATGTGAGCCCTGGTGGTTTAATCATTGCGTTTTTCTGAAGAAGTGAGAAAGCTGGATTTTTATACAAAATTTTTAGTTTTTTAAATGTTGACACCTAATATCAAAATACGTTGATGGACTATATTTGACTCATAGGTTTCCAGTTCAAGACTCTGGTTTAGATGCAGGAATCAGCTTGACTCAATTCAATGAACCATGAAGACTTAGACCTGTAATGACCTCAGAAATCTATGATTCCTTTCCCTTTAGTAGGAAGAATAAAAAATGGAAGGGCCTGACTTGGTTGACAGTTAGCCTAAATTTACATAGTAAATTTGTCAGAAAACTGGGACTGGAACATAGGTCTCTAAATCTCTTCTGTTCTTTGCACTATACCTCACTATGTTAGCTATCCATTGCTATGTAACAAATTATCCCAAAACTTAGTGGATGAAAACAACAAACATTGTTTATCTCACACATTCTGTGGGTTGCAGAATCCAGGCATGGCCCAGCTGGGTGCTTCTAGGTCAAGCTCAGTCACCAAGTTGCAGATAAGTTGTCAGCCAGGGCTGCAGTTTTATCCCAAGCCTACACAGGGAAGGATCTACTTCCCTAAACTCACTCCCATGGTTACTGGCAGGAGTTAGTTCCGTGTGGGCTGGTATATTCAGAGCCTCAGCACCTCCCTAGCTGTTGGCCAGAGAACCCCCTCAGTTCATTGCCTTGAAAGTCTCTCCATAGGGCAGCTCAAAACATGGCAGCTGGCTTCCATAAGAGCAAGAAGAGTGAGAAGGCATCCAAAACTGAACCCACAGCCTTTTTATAGCTTACTCTCATGACTTCTGAGATTAGGTTATAATCTATTGCTTCATAGACTTATAATCTATTTATTAGAAATGAGTGAATGCAGTCAGCTCATAATCAAAAGGAGTGGCTTACACTAGAGCATGAATAACAGCATTTCACAAAGACAGGGATCCCTGGCAGCCATCATAGAGGCTGCCGGCCACACACTCACTGTCTCACGAATTTATGCCAGGGGTCAGAAAACTATGGACTACTGGCTAAATCCAGTTGCCACCCCGTTTTATAAATAAATTTTTGTTGGAACAAAGCCACGGCCATTTGTTTATGTTTTGTTTATGACTGCTTCTGTACTACACCTGCAGAATCATTAAGTAGTTGCAACAGAAGCCACATGGCCAGCAATGCCTGGAAATATTTACTGTCTAGCCCATTACAGAAAGAGTTTGCTGGCCCCTAATATATGCAATCATAAAATCTCTTGAAAAATATTGAAGAGGAGATTGAGCCAGAGATGATGTCAAATTCATCATTTTATTGAATTTTTCTTGGTGCTCTAGCACCATAAATACCGTGCTATGTACTTTTATAAGGCAGTTAGCTGGAAATCCTCAAAACAGGAGTAGCCCTGTGGTCTGGGCCAAGTGGGTGAGGTATGGCTTCCATTCCCCAAGCCCTCTCTCATTTATTCTCCACCATATATAATTATTTACCTTTCCACTGGGAAACCCCACACCAAAAACCTTTGACAAAAACGTGGATATAAAATATAACTACAATAATCTGAATAATAAAGCAAGTAGTTAGCATAATCTTTGAGCCTGAGGGTCCTGGGCTTCAAATTTTAGAAAGTTATTTCATTTGTCTTAGCCTTAGTTTCCTAATCTTTTTTTTTTTTTGAAACAGAGTTTTGCTGTCGCCAAGGCTGGAGTGCAATGGTGTGCTCTCGGCTCACTGCAACCTCCACCTCCCAGGTTCAAGCAATGGTTCTGCCTCAGCCTCCCAAGTAGCTAAGATTACAGGTGCCTGCCACCACTCCTAGCTAATTTTTGTATTTTCGGTAGACACGGGGTTTTACCATGTTGGCCAGGCTGGTCTCAAACTCCTGACCTCAGGTGATCCACCCACCTTGACCTCCCAAAGTGCTAGGATTACACATATGAGCCACTGTGCCTCCTCCTTATCCTTAAGTAAAAATTCTGATACCTACTTTATGCCCTTTTCTTGTCAGAGAAATGCATTAAAGCACCAACGGCAGTGCCAGGTTCGTAATAACAGCTCCAGAGATACCAGCCACAATGAGCAAATTATTTAATAGTCATCCATGGCCTATTACCACGTCAGTAAATAGGCTCATTTCAATTACCAGTTCTGAAGAAAGGACGGTGGCAGCTGAGCTATTTTAACAAAAAAGTCCCCTGAGTCACACCTTTTGCCTTGGACGCATCACTTCCCCACCTCGGCTGCCAGCCCATTGATAAGTTGACCTCATGATTGTTTTGTAAGAGCCACCTGTCCCCTAAAAGTCCTGCCTGAGGAAGCAGCCAGCAGAACTGTGTAGGCTGGTGGCCAGAGGTGGCATAGGGTGAGATTTCACTGGGACAGGGCTATGATTAAATAGGAAGAATCCAACTGGAGTATCACAGTGTAAGCAGAAGGTGAGGCACTATTATGCACGTCATTCTATTTGTGGTGAAAATATTGCCGCCAGATGGGTAGAAAAATGTCTTTAGGGTAACTGTATATGAATTTCTCATACACTTATCCACTCCTTGATTTTGCCCATAGGAATTAGGAGAGTCATTCCCCATCTTGTCAGGCATGATTTTAGAAACTCTGGGAAAGGCACGCAACCCCGCATCACTGCTAAGCCTATACATTCCTAAACTAGTTTAAGCCTGTTTGAAAAAGATGTCATATGTTAACCCTGGCTGTCTCTCTCCATAGCGTGTCTCCCTCAGTGCCTGCTGGTATCACCATTTTAATTCTAATGAATGGGACCGCCATCTACCCTGTCCCATGAGCAGTCTCCCTAGTCTGCCTCCTCTCTTAATTTCTTCTCTCATGCTCGACCATTGTATTAACTCTTGATTGCTTCTTCTAGATGGCTCTGGCACTCAGGTCTGCCTCTTTCTCCCACTGGCATCCGAAACACAGCAGCCCTGAGTTCAGTTCTTGGTCTTCTGGCCTTCAGTCTCGTAAGCTTCTGCTCCATATCATATCATATCTCTACCAAAGCACAATACCAGCATTCCCTAAAGGCAGGGGTTATTGGGGGCCATTGTAGTGGCTGCCTGCCACACTCAGTATCTCATGAATTTATTTATGTTTTGTTAAACCATAAGTGTGTTCAGATTGTTCTCATGTTGTAAATCATTTGTTGTCTTTGCATTAGCTGCTAGCGTTCTCTTCCTATTTCCTTAATCTTCTGGAATTATTTCTTCTTTGTAATATTCATCCTGAGCATCCTAGGGGATACTCTAGGATTTGAAAACAATTCTTATTATCCAAAGGGTGAAAGCAACATAGGACTTGAGTATGTACTTACTCATTAAGGTAAGGACATAAATGAAAAGACACCATCTATTAAAGATAATAAGAAATGTTCACAAATAGTATACGGCATTCATTATGGAACTTGGTAGAAGCTCCAAGTGTCATGTAAAATGTGCTCTGCAGAACTGCAGAGGAGGCAGGGATCACTTTCAACTGGGGTGATTGGGATCACTTTCAACTGGGGATCACTTTCAACAAGGAGCTGGTATTTGGGTTGGTCCCTGAAAATTATGCAAACCACTTTGTAGAAAGAATTGGCTGATGCCTGGCCAAGCATGGTGACTCATGCCTGTAAACCTAGCACATGAGGAGCCCGAGGAGCGCAGGTCAATTGATGTCAGGAGTTCGAGACCAGCCTGGCCAACATGGTGAAACCCTGTCTCTACTAAAAATACAAAAATTAGTTGGGCATGGTGGCACATACTTGTAGTCCCAGCTATTTGGGAAGCCAAGGTGGGAGAATTGCTTGAACCCGGGAGGTGGAGGTTGCAGTGAGCCAAGACTGCGTCACTTCACTCCAGCCTGGGAGATAGGGTGCGATTCTGTCTCAAAAAAAAAAAAAAAAAAGAAAGAAAGAAAAAAGAAAGAAAGAAAAGATGCCATGTGTGATGGTGTCTGGGCAATTAGGAAGAGGAGAGTCAGAAAGAATCTAGTTTCCAGCCTCTGTCACCAAGCAATCTCGGGAGTGAAGTTGATGTTTACAGAAAGAGAGAAGAGGTACAAGGTATTAATGTTCTTAAGATGGTAAAGATATTCAAGTGATGTAAAGATTGGTTGAGAACATTAGAGAAATGGTCCAAACTAGAGATGAAGATGGAAGGTAGCTGCATGCAGGCATAGATAACCACATCCCAAAGATCGTATGAAGCCAGCAGAGGCCAGCAAGTAAGCATCTGGAATACAGTTAGGAACATGGGAGCATCAACTGGCCTTCTAGGTCTGTTTCCCCATTTGTGAAATGCAAGTAAGTGTATCAACATTATTAAATTACTGCATGATTCAAATGAAATAAATGCAAGTAAATTGCTTAGCACAGTGTCTGGAACATAATATGTGCTCAATAAATCTGTTACGATGATGTGGTGATGATGATAAGGAGGAGGATCGTTGTCATCATCATCATTATGATTGCCATAAAAGTGTTAAATTCTTGAAGATGCTCCCTTTTGGGGACTTCAGGGACAGGAGAAGGAAGAAAAATTCCATGATGAATCAAAGGCAGTAATGGGAAGGACAGGAGGAGAAAATGGAAAGCAGATGTCTGTTACGTAGTGTTACTGTGTCAGCTTGTATCTTTTTCCATTAGACTGGGAAATAGTGAAAATTCAGAGCCTAGAGAGTAAATATTGTTTATCTTTCTATCCTGCACAGCACCAGGTCCAAAGACCCTAATGCAGAGCAGATGTCCATGAAGTTCTCTGGATGTTGAACTGAAATGGAAGGATAGGTTTCTGAAAGTGGCCTTACAAGACACATATTACAAAGTGGTCAGGTTGGGAGATTACAGACAAAAAAACTCCATTGAGCTGGGGATGTAAAAGGCTTGGCTGAACTTAGGAAAAGTAGTTTGGACAGATTTCTTGAGATGCGAGGATGCAGTGAGTTTAGGGACAATGGGGTGATGGAAAAGGGTACACACCTAAGTATAGACCACTACATATGAGTGTAGACCACCAGCAGGCAAGGGATGGCTCTGAGAGCAGACAGAGGAATGACTGGCCACGCTGGCTTCAGGTCACAATGCTGCCATTCACTACAGCATGTCACTCAACCTCTCTGAGCCTCAGTGTCCTCATCTATAAAACTGCAAAACTGTCTGCCTCTATATAACTTATATAATGGTGGTTGTGACAAGATTAATGGCTGCAAAGGAGAATGGCCGAGCCAACCTTCATCTTAGACTATGTCAAGATGAAGAAGAGTTGACAACCTGGATTCCCGTGCTGGGAGCCCATGTCAGAGGCTTGATATTGTTAGCCAAGGGTCACGTGGGTGACGCTTTGGTGATACATGGGTCACATGGTAATTTGCAATGTACAAGTCAATTTCACACCATTAACTCATAGGGCTTTCACTGTGACCTAAACAGGAAATGTACTGCTCTCTGTGCTTTGTTGCTGAGTTACAGATGTTCACAGAGCTTAGGTAATTCATTCAGGTAAACCCACACCATACATGGTAGGGCTGAGCCACAGCCCGATGATGCCTCACTTCAGACCTGGTGTTTGTCTTCCACAGAGCTCTGCCCTCAAGCCAAAAACTTGGAGCACTCACATCTCTGCTCCACATTTTCAGAACAGGATTTAAAAAGAATAATTAAAGGAAAGTCTGACATGAACAAAGGTGATAAATAACTAAAGTTTCTCTTCCTCGCGCAACCTAATCAAAATTGTAGAAATGTTGGCTGTGAGAGCTACAAGGAAACCAAGAACATGGAGTGCAAAAATTTGCAGGATCTGCAGTTCCAAGAGCTGTGACTCAGAGCCCAGGGGCAGGGAGTGACAAGACCCAGCTCTTGTTAGTGTTGTAAAGCTTCAGATGCATGAATTTATTCACCCAACTATTAGGACAGTACATGTGTAATTGTTATCATTTGGGAGGCTAAAAGTATTTATGACATAAAAAGGATTGTAATAAGCCAAAAAGAGGGCAATTCACAGTTGCCAGTGGTTCCCCGGAGTAAAGAAGTTAATTACACAGCCTCTCTCTTCTATTGCTTGAAATTTTACCATAAAAATGCATTACTTTTATAATTTTCTTAAAACACATAAGTCCCCCTCAAAACTGATTTTGTGAGTGAGGAGTGTGTCCAAACTTGAAAAGGCTGATTGTCACAGCCCAGTTTCCAATTCCCAGCTCCCAAATTAGTTGACAAGAAAAAGTGGCGCTTTTTCCTTCCCAAGGAACCTTTATGAAATAGTGGCGTTGTCATAAAAATGCCTCCCAGTCTGTGAAGGAACAGGTTAGACCAGGGGTTCACCTGTGGAGGTCTATTCTCCATGTGGAAAAGCAAGTCATCTCCAGCGTCTGACTGTCTGCACCCCAGGCTGAGAGCTGGTGCTAATCTTCTACAACACCCAACGCCATTGTTATCTCTGATATCGTAAGACTGTGAAGTCAGCACCCATCCCATCCACACTCACCTCCTTCCCCCATTTATAAATATCTCCAATTGCTTTGTCTCAAATCATGAACTTAAGAGGAAAGTTAGATTTTAAAAAGAAGTATCTACAAATCTAAAGTCTTACATCTGCTGATTGAGCTCCACTCTTAGCCTGAGTTATCTTTCTTCTACATTTCTGCAGCCCTGTGCTTGAACTCTTCCTATGACTCCCATTAGAATCCATCCTAAATTTATCATTTGACTGCTTGCCCATCTAGCTGGCCCTACATGGAGCTTCTGGAGAGAGAGAACCAAGACTGGTCCCTCTTTGTGTCTCACCCACTTCACCCTCACCTACCCTGAAAACATGATACTTGTCCCTTCCTATAGTGTGTGTTCAGAGTTTGCTTACGGAATCTGACAGGTGTGGTGCGCCCAAACTCTGAACACACACTGCCAGAACTAACACACCCTGGATCCTTAGTGGATCCGTTATAATTGCATTCACGTGAAGCAGCAGCTAGGAGACATCATGGTGACTTCAGCTCCCAATTGAATTGTCATTGACTTACTTAGCTACCAATTGATAGTCAACCAAATATAACCCATCTATTGGATTCCTGAACATTTAAGTCTAATTGCTGTTTTTTTCCCTTTTTTAGCATTTTCCCCTTGAAACATTGAATCTATACCCAGGGGAAATCTTCTGGCCCCTGGACAACCTCGAATGCTCCTGAGTCAAGAGTAACTTGAAGTCTTAAGTGTCTATTCTGAAGCCCCTCTTTTGTACAGGGATAGTCTTTGACTAGGAGGAGACGCCAGTCTATTAAATCTATCATCCCAGCATCCCCTTTCTCTGATGAAGTAAAATTAAACACCTTCTTTACTCATAAATTTGGTAGGTTTTAGACAATGATGAAGAATCAGACATGGGCTGCACACAGTGGCTCATACCAGTAATCCCAGCAAATTAGGAGGCTGAAGCAGGAGGACTGCTTGAGCCCCGGAGTTCACATCTGGGCTCAAAACCAGTCTGGGCAGCATAGTGAGAACCCACTTTATTTTCTACAGAAAATTTAAAATTTAGCCAGGTGTGGAGGCATGCATTTGTGGTCCCAGCTACTCAGGGGACTAAAGTGGGAGGACCTCTTGAGCCTGACAGCTCAAGCTGCTGTGAGCTGTAATCAGGCCACCGCACTCCAGCCTGTGCAACAGAGTGAGACTCTGTCTCCCCCCGCAATTAAAATGAAAGAATGACCCATGTTTCACTCAAATTATAGCACTCCATCATAGGCCAAGTGCCACGGGGACAGGGAATGTAGCCCATTTTCCTCCCTTACTTCACTACCAAAAAGCTTATCCTATTGCCAGATACTGAATATGTCCAGGGCTGGATTTATTTGGTCCCCAGGAGGGTGTTAGACTCTCCCAGCATTTTAGGAAGAGGAAGAAAAGCTCCAGAGTAACAAAGTACGGACAAGTCAGGCCCCAGCCAAATGCCCTGAGACTACTCCCCAAAGGGGGCGTTCTTGCCCTTGCCAGCCCTATCTGTACCCACAACCCAATCCAACCCACACTCAAACAAGCCCCTGGAGCCCAGAGAGCTCCAGGACAGCCACACATTCATAGGGAGCTCTGCCTCTCCATGGGATCCTAATGAACTGAGTGAGTGGGTGTGTTCCGCATGGTGAGAGGTATTGGTATGACGCATCAGGAAACATGTCATAGTCTCATCACTGTAACATGACAAGAATTGCAGCCATGGCTGGAACCTTTATAAAGTGACCAAGCACACCTTTCCATCCAGTCTCAGCGTGGGGTGAAGCCTGGCAGCTATGAGGATCCATTATCTTCTGTTTGCTTTGCTCTTCTTGTTTTTGGTGCCCGCTCCAGGTAAGATGGGCTGGGAAATCCAAGGATTGAACTAATTAAGAATACATAATTCAGAGTCAGTCTTTCTCCATCCTTCAGAGCGCCTTAGACCAAGCAGGTTTGTTGTATGGGAACTAGGCATCACCATTTTTTTTTTCAGACAAGAATCATTTAGCAGCCGGGCGCGGTGGCTCACACCTGTAATCCCAACACTTTGGGAGGCCAAGGCGGGTGGATCACGAGGTCAGGAGTTCAAGACCGGCCTGGCCAAGATGGTGAAACCCTGTCTCTACTAAAAATACAAAAATTAGCCGGGCATGGTGGCAGGCACCTGTAATCCCAGCTACTCGGGAGACAGACAGATAATTGCTTGAATCTGGGAGGTGGAGGTTGCAGTAAGCCGAGATCGCGCCACTGCACTCCAGCCTGGGTGACAGGGTGAGAGTCCATCTCAAAAAAAAAAAAAAAAAAAAAGAACCGTAAATCAGGTTTCCCAAACTTTCCTGATCCACTCGTAAGAAACTAAATAGCTCCCCAAAGCTCTTTCCCCATCTCTTCATGGGAAGATTGTTATACCTGCTGATGAGACATGAATCCAACATAAAATTTTAATACAGCAGGGAAGATTGATTTCCTCTGAACAGAACAGAAGCACAGGCTCCTGTTTCACTAAGTGCAGTGGTTGGAGGTGGAGTGTTTGGGCTGCCTCTGAGGACACCACAGCCTCAGCACCCCCACTGTTCCTGTGGCAGTCACAGGGTCACGCCACTTCCCTGGTGCCACTGTGGGTCCACAGCTGAGCTGCAGCCGAAGAAACATTGTCTATGGGTCGTTTAGTCACACCTTTATTTTTCTCCCAATTTTATAGAAAAAGGAAAAAGAAATAAAAGAATACAAGAAAAGCAACAGATGAGTTATTTATTTGCGGAATACCAAAAGCCGTCCTAAAACCTTTCCATGTGTGCTATTTTGTCATTGCAGGTCATGGAGGAATCATAAACTCACTGCAGAAATATTATTGCAGAGTCAGAGGTGGCCGGTGTGCTGTGCTCAGCTGCCTGCCAAAGGAGGAACAGATTGGCAAGTGCTCGACACGTGGCCGAAAATGCTGTCGAAGAAAGAAGTAAAAACCCAGAAACATGACGAGAATGTTGTAAAGTGTGGAAATGCCTTCTTAAAGTTTATAAAAGTAAAATCAAATTAAAATGTTTTTCAAAAAAAATTAGGAGCTTGATTTAAAAAAAAAAAAAAAAAAAAAAAGCTGGTCATTTTGGTAGTTGTTTCCAAACAGGCAACTCAGAAAATCTTAAGGACTCACCTTTCTTTCAAAGAAAGTAGAATCTCTGGAGAAATCTACAAGGGAGGCTGACCTTATTATCCAAGGGTTACCAGGTTCTATTCCTCCTTTGTGAACGTGACGCCCAGTGAAGTTGGACTCTTCACTCTCTTGAAATACGCCTTTTGCTTTCATGTCACCCAAGCCTTGAGCCTTTTCAGTCCCTCTACCCGAAATGGCATTTCTCCACTAAATCTATCTCTAAGGTTTCCATGCATCCCTCAGGGGCTATTCCAATTCCTTCCAAAAACTTTGTCTTCAGAGAAATAGGGAACCTGACTCTTCCTCAGATATTCACTTTGCTTTCTCTCACCCATGCCTCTGCTCTGGTTGGCCTCGTGTCTGCCTCACTCCTCCAACTTCATCTCTAAACTTTAACCTGTCCTTCAGGGACCATCTCACATTTTATCTCCATCTTAAAAACACAGGTGATTTTCCAAATGCTTACAGTCTTTCCTCTGTTTCACCACAGGGTTCTGACTTGAGTCCTCCATCTATAACCCTTGCTTGGTTTTTACATTATGTACAGTGACATACTGCCCATCTCCATATTAGATTTTGTGAGCCTTAAAGCAAGGAGTTTGTCTTAATTCTTCCTGGACTGCTTGTAAAGTGCCCTGAGCATGAAGGTTGTTCACAAGTATTTATTGAATTGAAGTACATTCAAATGATTTATTGATTGAAGTATCTTTAATCATTCAAATGATTTGGAGGTACTGCAGTTTAACTATCTAGTGCTCTCTCAAAGTTGATGCAGAAGGATTCCAGCAAATGGAGTGCGTGGTCCTGCATACCTGAGACCAGACCCCAGTCATGGCACTATATATGGAGAAAAGACAATACAACAAGGCTCTTAGGAAGAAAGGCTCAAGGACCCAAAAAGATGAGACTGCTCCTCACTTTCCATCCAAAATGGACTCACTGCTATGGGAATCTCCCTCTGATAGTAGACAAAAGGGAACCTGTCAACAGGTGACAGCTGCGTTCAGAGATTGGGTAATAAGCAGTGCAACAGACCAGTGAAGTGACGCTTTCAACTGCCCCCAGCTCACTACAGCAGCAGGGTCCAGACCACAGCACACAAAGGAAGACTCAAACGAAGACCAGCGATCCTGAGGCATTGAAGAGACTGAAATCAAACTTTCCGAAGCACAAGACACCACCACTTCCAGGGCAGAATAGCAGAAAGAGGGTACATAGAAGGAAGCAAGGCCCCCAAGTGTTGGCAGTAGGGGCAGGGACACATGGTAAATCTTCAGTCCTGGGCTGTTGTGTTTTCATGTGAGCGTGCTTGGGGTAAGATTTCACAAGGCCAGAGGCAAACGAAAACACCCAAAAGGGATTGGATAACAATTTCAGGAGCACTAAAGGCTGGAAAAGTTTTCATTCCCACCAGCAAAGTGGAGAGACTGCAGAGTTCTCAGACAACTAACACATTAGCAGTGGTGCTATTTGGCTCTAGATTAAATTGTTCTGCAACTACTCTAACAAATTTTTTCCAAAACCATTCTTAAAAGGACCAGACTGATCTATAAGAAGCTTAAATGTGTGACAGAATAAAGCCTAACATTCTTCAAAGGAAAACAACTAAATCCATCATTCAACAATTTGTGCTTTGGCCGGGCGCGGTGGCTCAAGCCTGTAATCCCAGCACTTTGGGAGGCCGAGATGGGTGGATCACGAGGTCAGGAGATCGAGACCATCCTGGCTAACACGGTGAAACCCCATCTCTACTAAGAAATACAAAAAATAGCCAGGCGAGGTGGCAGCACCTGTAGTCCCAGCTACTCGGGAGGCTGAGGCCGGAGAATGGCGTGAACCCGGGAGGCGGAGCTTGCAGTGAGCTGAGATCCGGCCACTGCACTCCAGCCTGGGCGACAGAGCAAGACTCCGTCTCAAAAAAAAAAAAAAAAAAAAACAATTTGTGCTTTATAATGCACTGAACCTAGTAAAACTTAGCAGCCATACAGGAAAATATGTCTGAAGCTGCCTCTTCAGACAGGCAGAGCCTCGGTCTGGGGCTGAGACCTGCTTAGAATCTGCATGGGGTGAGCGTGGAGAACACCAGCTCCCTTCTCCTAGGGTCTGGGCATTTGTTGTTGGTGTCAGTGGTCACAGCAGTATCTGGGCCCACTGAATTATTTTAGTCAAGAATTATAAATAACCCACTTGAAATTCTGTCTGTTTGCAAACAATGGTCTCTCTATCACTCTTGGACTTCTTAAGGCATTCCACCAGAGCCCACCTGGTAAGAGTAGCCTTGGCTCAAACAGACATATTCTTATTCCAAATATGTTTTGTGGAATCACAAACTGAAACTGCTATATTCCAAGTAAAATAAGGAGCTGGCACTCACACTGGACGCCTCCCCAGGGTCTTGTGGTCAGGGATTGATAGGCCATTTGCAGGACATATTGGATAACTGTTCAAGGGACAGTTGGAATCTGGACAAGGAAACAGAGGGGAGACAGGAGGAAGAATCACATTATGCCTCAATAAGATGTCAGCCTGGCCATACAGAGACACCAGATTTAGGCAGTGACCATGTCCTCTTGGAAAGGAAGAAAAAGACAAGCTCAAAAGGACACAGGCCCCAAGAGTGAGATATTAAGACGAGTAGCAGTTGGAGACAGCCTGGCGTGGGAGGCATGACCATCCCGGCACATACTCTGAGGAGCTAAGAGGGTGTTGCTGTTGCTGTTCCTCCTGGAAGGTCCTGATAATGAGTCTATCAGAGTGTGGTGCCCCTGGGCTCTTTGTTTGACTCATTATAGCTTTCTTAACAACCCATTCCAACCTTCAAAACAAATTTTTTTTTTTTTTGAGACAGGGTCTCAGTCTGTTGCCCGGGCTGGAGTGTCTCACTCTGTTGCCCAGGCTGGATTGCAGTGGTGCAATCTCATCTTGCTGCAGCCTCAACATTCCAGGCTCAAGCAATCCTCCCACCTCAGCCTCCCTGATAGCTTGGACCACAGGTGTGTGCCACCATGCTCAGCTAATTTTTTGTATGTTTTTGTATAGATGGGGTTTCACCATGTTGCCCAGTCTGGTCTCAAACTCCTGCAACACATTCCAACCTTAATTAAAGTTGTTTCAATAGAATTGATATAACCTCCAAACTTAAAAGGCAGACGTGTGATCCAGGTTGGTTGAATAAAACTCCTACACTTTTGGAAACAGCATGATGGTTTTTCCTTAGAAGGAATGATTTGTTGACTGCATAAACTTTAAGCTGGCACTGATTGTTTGCCCAGCACACTGGAGTTCTTTGAGCGTGGATCCAGTGAAAATGAGGCAGAGTGAAAAGACAGAGCAGCAGATGGAGAGATCAGGGGCATCATTTGACCTTTCATATACATCTGTGTCTGAAACCGAATTCTTCCTTGAAGTTCCTAGAATTTGAATCTTTATTTTATTTAATTGGCCGGGCACGGTGGCTCATGTCTATAATCCCAGCACTTTGTGAGGCCAAGGTGGGTGGGTCACAAGGTCAGGAGATCAAGACCATCCTGGCCAACATAGAGAAACACCGCCTCAACTAAAAATACAAAAATTAGCCGGGCATGGTGGCGGGTGCCTGGAATCCCAACTACTCGAGAGGCTGAGGCAAGAGAATTGCTTGAACCTGGGAGGCAGAGTTTGCAGTGAGCAGAGATCCCGCTACTGCACTCCAGCCTGGGTGACAGAGTGGGACTCCACCTCAAAAACAAAACAAAACAAAACAAAACAAAGCAAAAGATCCGAAAATCATGTTACCAAGTATTTATTTGGGATGAGGACAGCAAATTGAGGACAGCAAATTCTATACCTTCTACAAGGTATAGAAATAAAGATTCCTTTTAATGCTCAAAGCATATTACAAACTCTTTTTCTCTAGTCTGCAAGCTTAGTAGCAGCAGATTGGGGAGCGTTCACTATGGATGAAGCAGGTCCCACCAAGATGTTCTCCAAAAAGGCAGTAGAGTACACTGCAATGGCAGATCAAGCCCTTCCTTGAGCCTGGGGACCCAGAGAGAGCATCAGAAATTGCGTAAGGGGTCAGCAGTGGGTGGTAAAGGGAATCTTGGAGAAGTCACATGTTGGCTGATGAGTGATGTTGGCTGCAGCCGGTAGCAGAAACAATCTCAGTCAATAGGAATAAATACACAGAGCAGTGCTGGTCACACAGGACTCAAGACTCATTCTCCTTGGCTTCACTTTTTTGCCCTCCTGCCCCATCACACACACACTTGAACACACTCTTAGGCTCCTCTCCAGGTTCTAAAACCTCCTACATAGACACGGTGAAATATTTTCTATATACTTAAGCTTATTTGTCTGGATCCAGAAGGAACTAGGTAGCATCTCCTTATATCTTAAACCTAGTGAATTTCAGTCATATCTTGGAATCATGTTTTTGGAGAAAGAAAAATCTCTAGATTTATTTGGTTCTCTATCCCATTTAGACATGAGAACAACCAGGACCAGAGATGTTAAGTAAAGCCACCTAAGTGACATGTACCACTGAGACCCAATTCCAGAGCCTGTCTCCCGTCCTTCCCTCTAGTCTGTAGCTCTGCATGCTGGTGTCTTTCACCTGGAACCTGAAGAGAGGAGCTGTCATCTCCTGAAAAGTAAATGACCACATCTTGGTCGTTTGCTGGAGGCTGCTCCTGGGCTGGCATCTCATCAGTTCTTGCCTGGAGCGGCTCTGTCCAGGCCTGGAGGTCCACCAGGAGAATGGCAGAGAGGAGGGTGAGGGGAACGGCAGAGAGGAGCCTCGCTGGGGGTGGTCGCGGTTCCAGAGCAGTGGGGTCGCTGCCCCTCTGAGGAACAGTGAGTTCCTGATCTGTAGCAGGCCCAGCAATTCCACCGTTGGAGGAAGCGGGCACTGGACTCATCCCAGCAGAGGAAGAAATTCGGGCCGTTTGGGGAACTGGGCCCTAGATGATGGTTTTAGGTTCTAGGGCATCGGTAGGTGCCTGAAGGGCTCAGTGGATGTGGATGTAGAGGCAAAATGAGGAGGGGTGTGTGTGCACGTGGGGAAGGTCTGGTGGTTTGGGAAACGTCCAGTGTCCTGCAGAAGTCAAACCTGGACCAGCCTCCTGCACAAAGAACACACTCCAATCCATGGGCATTTCCTCAGTAACACATGAGAGAGCTGTTATGGGGAGAGCTGGTTAGATTTGCATGTGGTGTTGTTACACACAGGTCTCCCAAGTCCATAGTTTTTGCATAGCTTGTAGGGCATCCTCATGGTGTGACCTAGGCCCTATGGTTTCCTTGTACTAGAGGGTGTAGCTAATGGGGTCACCTGAAGACAAATGGTGTTCCCAGCAAAATACCACTCTATGAAGTCACCTGCAGCATACTCAACAAGGCATGAGCTAAGAGAGTAGCAAAGCGGGGGTCCAGGTACTGGATGTAAACCAGCACCATGTCCTGGGGTGGGGCGAGGTCCCTACCCTGTAGCAGTAAGGAGAGGCTGGTTTAGTGGTGACCTCACCATCAAGGTGGGATTCCTTGGAGTCCCCTGGTTCTGGTGAGGCTGTGGTTTTTCTTGACAGCCCCTTGGGTTGGGGCACTGTGGTCTGAGGTTGTGGCCATCCATGACTCCCTACCCAATAGATTTTTCTAGGAATTTCTACAAGTGTAGACTTCCAGTGTAGACATGGTTGAAACTGTTCTCTCACACACATGCATTTGAATTTCCAGAGAATATTGAAGTGAGTCTGCACTAAGTTGGAGCTGACTCTCCATAAGAGTGTTGACACCATCAGGCTGGAGTAAATATTCTGGGGAAGCTGTGGGTGGGGGTGTAGGTGTAGGTGTGAGAGGAGAGAGGCCTCTAGGAGCAGCAAGGATATTTGCACACAACTGAGGCTGTCTGGTGGCCCCAGCAGACACAGAGTGTGTGGACCTTGGGCAGGGCCCTAGAATATGGTTTTGACCTGGTAGGGAAGGGCAGTCATGGAACATAGCGTGTGTGTTATCATGGGGCAGGGCGGAGGCTGCGTGGGGGTGAACTCTGAGGACCCTCCACCTCCCAGCTTCTCAGAGAGCATTGCCCTGTCCCTCCCCTCAGCCCTTTGTCCACCATCCTGAAGGGAAGGTCCTGGTGCTGCCTGTGCCAAACAGCGACCCCCAGGCCTGCAGATCCAGCTGGGACAGGCAGGAACTCCGAGTCCCTGCCCTTTGTCCCCTTTACCCAGTCACCTCTCACAAGTTTTCTATGTGTCTGCTGTTGGCATCTGCAGCAATTTTCCAAAAACCTGTGAGGGAATAACTCTCTTGTGCTGTTTAAAATGTGTCCCTAAATCATTGACTCTCCTCACACAGAAAAGGAGGTGACTTGTCTCCTGTTCAATCGAGACTGGGTGACATCTTGACCAACTGAATGCACCTGACTTAGTGCCATGCTGTTTTTCTGGGATCGGGCCTGATGAACTGGAATCTTTCACTTCCTCTCTATTGGATGGTGCTATAACCTGAATGTTCTTGTCCCTCTGAAAATCATATGCTAAAATCTTGAATCATTAGTTGATAGTGTAAGAGGTGGAGCTTTTGGGAGGTAAGAAGTCCAGGAGGGCACACGCTTTATAAGTAGCACTAATGCCCTTACAGAAGATGCCCCCGAGAGCTCCTTCTCTGGTGAGAGGGTTCACTAGGTGAGAATACAGTGAGAAGATGCCCTCTATGAATCAGAAAGGCAGTTCTCATGACACCAAATCTCCTGGCACGTTGATTTGGACGTATCAGTCCATGGGAAACACATTTCTGTTTTTATAAGCAGCTTGGTTTACGGCATTATTTTGCTAGCAGCCCACACAGACTATGAACGCTGGTGACTTTGGAGCCCAGGCATCATGCTTGGAGGAAACCTGAGCATTGCACAGGGAGAGGAACTGAGCCCACCTACAAGGACTGGCTAGAGAATGCAAAACAACCTGCCTCCTGGGGAAAAAAAAACCTCTGATTTGCAGTGTTTTTAAATTTCTGTTCTTAAAATTCTCCCAGCTATGGATGATTTAACAATTATTTCACAAAAACTCCTCTCCCATGAGCCAGCATGATCCGACCCCAGCACGTCACACAGTCCCTTCCCTCAGTCTTGCCGGAGCTGTCAGTTGAGCCAGCACCGCCTGCCCCCGTGCAGGAGTGTCTCAGCCCTGAGGTCTTCAGATCCCAGCAGAACCTCTTCTCTGATGCCCCTGGAGGGAGCCAGGCCCCAACTGCAAAGGCGTGAGTGAGGACCTGATGATGCTGTTTCCATCCTCTAAATTTTGTGGTGGCTTTTTACAAAGCAGCAGGTGAACAGGGAGAGAAGTTTTCCTTGTCATGGAGACAAGTTGGACTTGAGCACTTTTTGCATGTCAACTTTAGTTCTTCTCTAAAATATTGATGGATCTTCTCACTTTATTTTCAAAATGTGACACAGAGCCCATCACGGTGGGTTAATGGGATTGTGGACTTTTTCCAGTGACCAACCGATCCCCTGTCAAATGTTCTTAGTTTAAATTCTTCCTTGGGGAGCAGGGGGCAGTATGGGACCCAGGTGTGGTGCCAACCTCCACCCTCAGTGACAGATTCAGAGTTGGCCATGGGACTTGGGCGTTGGCTGGAACAATGGGAAGGAAGTAGGGATTTTCTCCAGGAGATCAGCTACGAAGGTCACAGAGAGATGACCATGATTCACATGGCTGTCACCTGCGGAGAGAGCCCAAAGTAAGACCAAGAGAAATAAATGGGAAGACAACAATGTGACTCATGTTTTGAGTCCTTAAATCAAGCATTTCCTGAAGCCAGAATTCCCCCTCCATTCCAAGATATAAGAGTCAAAATGTTAACTCAGCTTGTCATGGTTTGACGTTTGAATTCAAGACCCCACTAAGATGTCTGAAAAACATCAAAAATACCAAACTCAGGGAACCTGAGAGGCAAAGACGGTACAGTGCGCAAGGACAGGAGATGAGAGCAGATGACAGGTATCCCGGGGGCAGCTTGGGCATCTGGCTCCCTGACGATTCCCATGCACAGCCCCGGGGGAGAAGAGCCTTGTTGATGTTGATCAACAGGGAAGGAGGGATGGCTACGAGAGAGGCTGGAAGGACAGCGGGTGAGTCAGGGATGGGGACCTTCATAGTTGATGTTCAGAGCTGGAGGAATTCCAGGTGGTGGCAGGAGTCAGTGTGTGGCCATGGGTGGAGGGCTGGGGCAAAGAGGAAGGGGGGGTCACTCACAATGTGATCCAGGAGAACAAAGCACTGAGAGGTTGGGAGGGTGATCTGCTAGGAAATATTAGAATGAACTCTTTCCCTTAGTTTTTATTTTTATGAGTTATTTGGCTTTTCGTGGCAAAGGAAGAAATACAGAACTTCAGAAAAGGAAATGAGTACTTTTCTCATCTCTAACCTTCTGGTTTTGTTTGTAAGCAGAGTTCAGAACAAACAGAGATATAGAGAAAACAACTCTATACCTTTCTTGTAAAAGAAAAATTTCAGCAAGACTTTCAAGAAATGTTAAGAAAACGTTTATTGAAGACTGTTGCAATAGGAGTTGAAACATTGTAATAGGAAGAGCCCTTGGACTCAGCTTACCTCAAACCAAAGGCAGGAGAATTTAAGCCTTGGGGGGAGCTAGCAGGATAGTTCTGGAGGTCGTTAGGAGGGAAGTTGGCTAGTGTGATTGGGCCAGCAGTGTTTGCTCATTTGTGCTTGTTGGAGTAAGGCTCCTATCCTCCCACAGAGACAGGGCTGCTGCCCTCTTGGGTAATTACATTTATAGGGATGAGGCATCTGACTTATTCGTTATTCATTGTTGCACCACACGAGTGGTTCAAGGTAGAAAATCTCTTGTATGTCATCAGTGAACGTAGAGTGTTCGTGCATCTCAGTGAACAGTTCTGGGTGTTACTTGAGGCCGAGCAAGTGGCCCTGGTTGTTGGGAGACCCTCACACCTTTCCCTGCTTTCTCTGTCCCTAGAGTTCACAGCAGTCATTGTCCACTGTAGACTGCAGTAGCAGAAGCCACGTGTGGTGCTCCCAGTGTGCCTTTATCCAACAGAGGAGCAGGGAGGCTCCATCCTCGTCTGACCCTTTCCCTTGGATTGATGGATGCTTCTCAGCACATTAGCCTCAATTCTACTCCATCCTTCTCTCTGGCAACATCCATTCCTCTAAATTCAGTGGAGGTCGACCTGACCCTGCATATTTCTTTCCCTGATATTATTCTCTCCACCGAACATTGTACTCTACCCCTTCTTTTAATCTACCCACGTTTTAAATACCTCTGTGTTTCACCATGAAGTCTTTTCCTGCCCTCAAAACCAAAATAGTCTATTTCTTTCTTCTAAACTCCTATTGTTTCATGAAGTCACATTTTCCCAAGGATATTTTTCTATATTTCAGCCTTCAATGTTTTAAATTGGCTTCCCCACCTGGGAAGTGGAGGTTGCGGTGAGCCAATTTCGTGCCACTGCACTCCAGCCTGGGCGACAGAGGAAGACTCCATCTCAAACAAAACAAAACAAAACAAAACAAAACACCCAAAAAATAAAAAGCAGAACACATCAAAAAGAAAGGGCAGAGACCAAACAACTAGTCAATTTTGGCTGTGATTAAAGCAGTTAAATAGAGGAGCATCACGGTGACTTTTAGGCAACCAGGTGAGACCTGGAACATCCTTCCCTTTCACCTACACACCAACCTGACCTAAGTTCACAGACTTTGTAGAGTGACCTTATCTTCCCAAAAGATGTACTTGTATTCAGCATCTGAGGTCTCTCCACTACCCGTTCTGGTTCCTGCTGCCAGAAAGCCTCGCCTTTTGGGTGGTGCATGAGAAGGCTCTCCCTCCTCTACCGTGCTCTCTTGCTGGCCCTCCAGTTCCAGGACCAGGTGTGACAGCAAGAGTGGAAGAGAGTCCTGCTCAGAAGGATTGCTGAGGCAGAGAACCAGCCCCGATCACCTTTCTCCCAGTAAAGTGGAGAGTTCTTACTAAGGACCATCAGATGAGGAAAGGCAGCACCAACCTGCACTAGCTTGTTGGGTTCTTTAATATTGGTAGGACTTTTGTGCACAGAGAAAAATCTCATCACTATTTACACTAAGTTTAAACCAGTTCTTGAGTATTAAATACTGATACAAAGGTGATTATTTAAATTCCCTTCAACTACATTGATGTCATACATTTAGTATGCCTGGTTGTTTTTAAACACATCTAACACCTTAAAGAATAGATAAACATATTCCTGAATGATGATCCCAAACTTATTCATTCATTATACCAAAAGTGATATAGAAGGGCCCATATCATGGATTTGATATCTTTTCTTGTTTGTTTTGATTTTACTCCTTCCTATGATTTTCTTGATCTTCTGAGACCCCAGATTACTAACCGAGATTGGAAGTCTAGGGTCAAATAGCTGATCCTTGATCAGGAAACAGTGCTTTGTATGTGTCTAAGATGAATTAAGATGAATCAAAGTTAGCCTACTTGTTATTTATTATCTGGTTGAGATTTTTTGTTGTTGTTGTAATAGAAATGTTTTTTTGTGTGTGTGTGTCATGTCATGGCACTGTTCAATCCCTGTCTTTTATATACATTTTGATTCCAGAAACTTACCTTCCCCCAAATATGTTCTTAACTTTTTGCACAACTGTAAGTGTATGGTCAATTGTCTTATCATTATGATATATTGACTTGGTTCATTGGCATAATTAAAAGCATATTAACATATATTTTCTCACTAACATTTTATTAAAATGAGTGTAGTTTATTATAACTAACAGAATTCATATGCTTGAAGGGATAGAGAATTGAGACAAACTCCTTCATTAAACATTGGTCTAATTAACCTTTTGGGGACCAGTAAGGGACCATTTGTCTCATTGGTTATTGGGCCTCATCCTCTATGGTCACCAGCTTCTGAGCTCTTCTTCTATCTGGTTATTAATTGAATCACTGATGCTTGTCAGTTTTTCCTGTTTTGGGCACAGTTTTAATTTTTCCTTGTTAAACTTTATTTTATTCTATCTTAATACAGTTATATATCACCAAAATAGAGTGAAATAAAGCTTAATGTAAAATATATATATTTAACACGTCTGCTTAAAGTTTCAAAAATTATGTATAGCAATGCTTTCCCACTTTTTAAAATAAAAGGACAAGTGAACGTAGCTCATCAGCTCTATCTTTCCTTTGAGCCAACAACCTCTCACTGTAAACTTTTTTGCCTCTCATTGTAAACTTCTATTGTTTGAGAATCATTAGGAATGCATTGAACTTTTAAGTTTCAAACTATTCCAATTAACACTTACATCCTGTCAGGCACGGTGTGGCTCAAGCATGAAATCCTAGCACTATGGGAGGCTGAGGAGGGCAGATCACTTAAGCTCAGGAGTTCAAGACCAATCTGGGCAACATGGTGAAACCCTGTCTCTCCAAAAAGTACAAAACATTAGCAGGGTGTGGTGGCACATGCCTGTAGTCCCAGCTACTCAAGAGGCTGAGGTAAGAGGATCATTCGAGCACAGGAGGTTAAGGCTGCAGTGAGCAGAGATTGCACCATTGTATTCTAGCTCAGGTGGCTAAGTGAGATACTGTCTCAAACAACAACAACAGCAAGAAACCCAATTTTATTCATTTTTGCTATTTCTTTATTTCTCTATGATGCTCGAATAGTGCATTATTGGAATGCAAAGACCAGTTAACTTAATGTGGATCAGAATTCTCTATACAAAGGAACCGTACAATCCAGCATATAAAAAAGCAAAAGGGAAAAAAAAGAAAAAGAAAAGAAAATTTAAAAGGTCAAACACACTAAGTTTAATGCTTGAACTTTATTTTGGAGAGAAAAATTTAGAAAGAGACAAGGTACACAGAGTGAAGTGTTTTTTCTTTTTCAGGACCTTGGATTGAATCTTGCACTGTTTTGGTTTCTATCTAGGAAGCTCGGTGACAGCAGAGTCTGGCGACTTGGCCCTGTAAAATGCAAATCCTGGAGTAGGACTCAGGCCTGGAACAACGGCCGATTCGGCAACGGCAGATGATTCTCGCCCGAGAACCTGTGGAAAGAAGAGAGGGTCAGGCACAGTGAGGGAGGTGGGGAAAAGGACAGGCAGAGCCAGACTACCTGAGATAGTCTAAACAAGAGACACTGCATGAGTCATGTTAGGATGGAGAAAATTCATGTCTTTGTCATAAATGACAAGAAATCGTACTAGCTCTGTGTTAGTCATGCAAGATCATAGCTCTTTCCCCATCTGAGTCTATCCAGGACATGTTTATTACCTGCTCCCTGGTAAAACAATATACCTCTCAACCCCGGGGTTACCTACTCTTCATTCTGCTTAATCCATACCCCTAATCTAGACCTCCATGTATGGTCTGCATGTCCTAACAAGGCTCCCTAATGCACCTGCATCCATTTCTGAGATGCTGCATTGTGCACGCTCATGTCATGGACTCAAGTACTTTGGTGCTCAAGGAGTCTTTGAAGACCTTCCAAATTCAAATTCTTCATTCTCTCTCCCCCCCCTTTTTAAAACATTTTACTTATGTACTTATTTTAATTGACAAATAATAATTGTGTATATGTATGAGACACAATATGATGTTTGGATCTAAGTATGTATTGTAGAAAGATTTAATCAAGTCTATTAGCCTACATTGAAACACACCCATAGGTTCCTCTCTAGGTTCTAAAAGCTTTACCAATGGACAAAGTAAAATATTCTCTCCATAACCAAGTCTACCCATTCAGACCTGCAAATAACAAGTCAGTGTAGCTCTTTCTATCTTAAAAGTAACAAATTTCACAGAAATATCTTGAAACTAAAAGTCTTAGAAGAAAGAAAATCTTTTAGATGTGTTCAGTTCTCACTGATTAATTCAGAGATAAGAAAATCAAGGTCCAGGAAGATTAAGTAAAGTCACTCAAGTGAGGTAGACTTTTCCACACTTGATGCCAGAGCCTGTCTCCAATCCTTTTGTTCTAGATTTTGCAGATCTGCAAGATTGATGTCTCCTACCTGAGGGTCTAAGAGTAGAGAGTCCATTTTCTTCAAAGGAGACAGCAAAGTCCTGGTCGTCTTCCCCAGGCTGCTCCTGGGTTGTAGCCTCATCAGCTCTTTCCTGGAGTGACTCAGCCTGGACCTGCAGGGCCACCAGGAGAATGGCAGCAAGGATGGCGAGGGTCCTCATGGCTGGGGTCACCTGGAGGAGGGAGAGCAGCTGTGGATGTGTGGAGAGTGAGGAGTGAGCCTGGATTTATAGCTCTGCTGGGAGAAGGCCTGAGACAGAAGCTGCAGTGAGACGAGGTGGG
>NC_037676.1:334634-346289 GCF_003255815.1 Theropithecus gelada
GGAGACAGGCTCTGGCATCAAGTGTGGAAAAGTCTACCTCACTTGAGTGACTTTACTTAATCTTCCTGGACCTTGATTTTCTCATCTCTAAATTAATCAGTGAGAACCGAAGACATCTAAAGATTTTCTTTCTTCTAAGACTTTTAGTTTCAAGATATTTCTGTGAAATTTGCTACTTTTAAGATAGAAAGAGCTATACTGACCAGGTATTTGTAGGTCTGAATGGGTAGACTTAGTTATAGAGAGAATATTTTCCTTTGTCCATTGGTAAAGCTTTTAGAACCTAGAGAGGAACCTATGGGTGTGTTTCTAATTTCATTTGTTTCAAGCAATCTTTCAATTTCCTTCTTATCTTTTATTGACCCATTGGTCATTCAGGAACATGTTGTTTAATTCCATGTGTCTGTCTCCTGTGTCTGTCTGTCTCCCTCTATTTTTATCTCTCCTGACACTTGCTCTCTCCCTCCTCTATCTATCTCTCCTGCCTCTCTCTCTCCCTCTATGTCTCTCTGCCCTGACCCTTGCTCTCTCCCTCTCTCACTCC
Organism: Theropithecus gelada; assembly: GCF_003255815.1. Taxonomy (NCBI): domain Eukaryota; kingdom Metazoa; phylum Chordata; class Mammalia; order Primates; family Cercopithecidae; genus Theropithecus; species Theropithecus gelada. Next base: position 335,179 of record NC_037676.1, read on the forward strand.
TGTCCCCTCTCTCTCTATCTCTCTCTCCTGCCGCTCTCTCTCTCCCCACTCCCTCCTGCCTCTTTCTCTGTTTCCCTCTCTTTCTCTATTTTCCCTATCTCTCTCTCTCCCTCTGTCCCCCAGAGCTGGTCTTTCTCTTTCTTCTAAGCACACTTTTAGACTGAGTAGACCGTATGCGTTACATAATTGAACCAAGCATTGGTTCAATATAGAAGTTTGACAACTCGATGGACACCTCACTCTCTCTTCTAAGCCAATATGAAGGAGCCCAGTAGCTTGTAAATCTCATCTCCTCACTGCTTTCCATGCTACAACTGCTAAGACTGTGGTTGAAACCTGTTAGGTGACTTTTTAAATAAAAGTCAGAAATTTTGATTTTATCTAAAGAAAGTAGTACAGAATGTCATTTTCTAAATTTTTATATTGAAAGGGTAGATACTGCAACCTAGAAAATTCCAGATAATCTTAAGGCCCAGCCTATACTGTAGGAGCTACTGCTGCAGACACTCTGCCCCTAGGACTTTTCTGATTGGAGACCCTGAAAACAGTCCCTGCCACGAGGTCACAGCAGGTTCACAGTCCAGAGATGGCCCATGGAAAGCAACTTTTAACCGGGACATCTAACCTTCATTTTCTCCTTGATATTATGGAAATAAAATAAAAACCATGAAAGGATAAAAGAGGGAGAGTGGAAGGGAAGGATAGAGAGAGGGAAAAAGAAAATTTGAGACTAACACCTAAAACAATTAATCACATAGATATTATATTGTGAAAGCGTCATTTTACCAATTTTATTTATGAGTCCTGGGTTTTTTGAGAAGAACGGGGCTCTGAGTGGCACCAGAGACCTCAAATTTTCCAACACCTAGAACAGTATCATGAAGGAAGGCAGGGAAGTAGGGAGGCAGGGAGGGAGGCAGGGAGGCAGGGAGGCAGGCAGGGATGGAGGGAGGGAGGGAGGCAGGGAGGGACTGAGGCAGGGAGGGAGAAAGGCAGGGAGGCAGGCAGGGAGGGAAGAAGGGAGGGAGGCAGGGAGGGAGGGAGAGAGGCAGGGAGGCAGGGAGAGAGGGACAGAGACAGGGAGAGATAAAAAAAAGAATGAGGTTGAAACCAGGACTTAGATATTAGAAACAAGCCATTACAAAAGTTTATTTCTGTGGTTAATTGTGGTTTTCGACTGTAAGTTATGTGGCGTTAATTTCACATTGAACAATTTCTGTGAGTTGCATCTTTTTATCCCATCTCAGATCAAATACTTAACAGACTAAATGATTTGAAAAGCAAAAAGTTACTGGCTTGTGTGTTAAAACGGAGGTAGGGTGGCTTTGATCTTATCTACTTGTGGTGGAGCTGAAGTCACAAGAGAACATTACCAACCTCCTACCAGCCCCCACCTGGAGAACCCGGTCACTCAGGAGAGATCAGGGTCTTTCAAAATCAGATTCGACCAAATCAAACATCCCCTAAACCACAGCAGTGCCAGTTTCCATGTCAGAAACTTCGATCCAAATGATTGACTCGCGTCTCATGGAAAAGCCCTGGCTTCAGAAAGAAGTCCACTGCAGATTTATTCAAGGCAATACAGACACAGCGTTTGTGTTTTTGCAACATGAGTTTTGAGTTCTAACACGCTGTTTGCTCTTTGTGTGTTTTTTTCCTGTTAGGTGTTTCTGGTGATATAAGGAATCCTGTTACCTGCATTAGAAGTGGTGCCATATGTTATCCACGCTCTTGTCCTGGAAGTTATAAACATATCGGCGTCTGTGGTGTCTCTGTAATAAAATGCTGCAAAAAGCCATGAGGAGGCCAAGAAGTTGCTGTAACTGATGTGGATTCAGAAAGGGCTCCCTCATCAGAGATATGTGACATGTAAACAAAATTAAACTGTAGTGTTCAGATTGACGGAATCTTGATCCTAGTCATTGTGGTCATTGTGTGGTGCTGGTTTGGGTGGGCCAATCTCTAATATCCTTGGAACACCCTTTTCTTCTCTCCAGGCGAGGGTCAGGGATGCCACAGTGGGGCTTGGAGTGCTTTCCAGGGTACAGGCATCTGTATTATTTGGATCCCTTGACCTTCCCAGTTATTCCCAACAATTTCATAGAACGTGTGCTTTGCTCCTCCTGCACCCTCCCCTTGTATGCCTACCCCACGTATTCCCTAAAAAAAGCAAGCCCAACTCAAAGACCACTTTCCTCATGGAATCATAGCGGATCTGCCAAGGGAGGGGATGCCCAGTCCTCTGTTCTTCACAAGGACTCCCTTCTTCTGGTTAAGGTTTCCTATGCAATTACGCCTCCTACAGAGGTGCGTGAATTTTTAATTCTCCATTTAGCTACGAGAGTTCTACTGGTGTGGACTTTGTCTTATTCATTTATGTGCTGGTCATTCATAAGCTATTTCACAAATTGGATGGCAAAATGCAGTTGTACAAGGGTTTCCTTACATACAAACATAATAGGATCCAAGTAAATGCTCTTAAAAACAAGTCTTTTGGAGGGCATAATTAAATGAGGACAATATACCATGGGAAACAAGCAGCGGGGAGCAAACCTCAAGAAGAAAGACGCATCAGCTCTAAAGGGAAGCATCAGGATGGCTCCCTGGCCCCACTCTCTCTCCTTGGGAGGGTTTGCTCCTTCAATCATGAACTCTGTGGGTATATCCTTCATGCAGAAGAAGCTCTCTATTTCTTCACATTGACTCTGCACTAAATGTGCATATCATTGACCTCGGGGAAAATGCACCTTAGTTCCAAAATAATCCATTGTCTTTCCTCATCTCAAGACTGAAAAAAGTAACCAGCCCTTGTTAGAGTAAAAGCATTTCTATCTGGGTACAGATTTTATCCAGATGTGATGACAGAGCCAGGACTAGGGTGAAGCGAGGGAGGCTCTGGCGTCAGGCATAAAATATAAGCACTTAGATACTCCATATTTAAGATAGATGATCTCATAATGCGATAGATTTTTTAAAAAATCATATTCATGAAAAAATCATATAATTAACAAAATGTCGAAAACGTAAATCAAGATGGGGTCTAATCCTGTAATTGTCCAACTCAGTTGCACTCACCTACCTTGATGCCAGGACAGTCAGACCCTGCCTTTATTTAGTCATTTACTATTCACCATGCATATGTTGTTATTTTGAATAAATTAGTGGATTTCCTGGTTCCTGGAAGCATATATCAGTTGATTGCATAAAAGAAGTGAAACTTCACAGGAAAAGAAAAATTAAAATGTCACCATGACAATGACATTCATTCCTATGTTCTAGGGGAAGCAGCAAAACTCTCTTAGGAAGAAACTCTCCTTTCATTTGAGAAGACCCTTTCATGGCCATTTGGGTCTTGAAAGATAGGACAGGGAGGAAGACTCACAAGGAGACCAGCATCCTGTGGCATTGAGAAGACCGAGGTCAAAGCTCACACAACACAATACTCCTTGTGTTAGTCTGTGTGTGTTGCTCTAAAGGAATACCTGATGTGGGATAATATGGCAGGAAAGGAAGTTATTTTGGCTCACTATTCTGCAGGCTGTGTGAGAAGCATGATACCTGCATCTGCCCCTCGTTAGGCCTCAATCAGCCCTCAGTCCTAGTGGAAAGTGAAGTGGGATCAGTAATATCACCTGGTGAGAGCAGAGCGAGAGGGTGAAAGGAGGTCCCAGACTCTTTTAAACAACTACATGTTGTATGAAGTCAGAGTAAGAACTCACTCATTACTGGGATGAAAGCACTTAGTCATTCATCAGGGATTCACCCCACAACTCAAACACTCCCCACCAGATTCCACTTCCAACATTGAGGATTAGATTTCAGCATGAGGTTTTGAGGGGACAAACATCTGAAAAATATTATTCTTCCCCTGGACCCTCAAATCTCATGTCCTTCTCACATTGCAAAATACAATCATCCCTTCCCAATCACTCCCAAAAGTCTTAATTCCTTCCAGCATTAACTGAATCAAAAGTCCAAAGTCCAAAGTCTCATCCCCTGAGACTCAAGTTCCTTCCACCTTTTAGCCTGTACTATCAAAAACAATTTATTTCCTTTCAAGTTACAATGATGGTTCAGGCATTGGCTACTCACCACCATTCCAAAAGGCAGACACTGGACAATAAAAGGGATTACAGGCCCCACACATGTCAGAAACTCAGCAGGGAAGCTATTAAACTTCAAAGCTCCAAAACAATTCTTGATTCCCTGTTCCGAATTCTGGTGTGAGGGTGGGCTCTGAAGACCTTGGGCAGCTCTGCCCCTGTGGTTTTCCAGGGTGCAGCCCACATGGCTCCTGTCACAGGTCAGAATCTGATGCCTGTGGCTCTTCCATGCTGAGGGAACAAGCTGTCAATGGTGCTCCTATTCTCAGGTCTGGACGGTAGTGTTCCCCTTCCCTCAGCTCCACTAGGCAATGCCCCACTGGGGACACTGTGTGGGGAATCCAACCCCACATTTCCCCTTAGCACTGCGCTAGTAGAGTTTTTCTGTTGGTATTCTCCCTCTGCAGCAGTTTTCTGCCTGGAGAACCAGGCTTGGCCACACATCCTCTGAAATGTAGGTGGAAGCTGCCAAGCCTCTTTCCTTTTTGCACTCTGCATACTTGCAGGCTTAACACCACATGAAAGCTGCCAAGATGTTATGGCTTTCACCCACTGAAGCAGTGGCCAATCTGTACATTATGCCCTTTGAGCTGAGGCTGGAGCCTGGGCAGCCAGGATGTGGGAACAGTGTCTTGAGGCTGAGCAGGGCAGCTGTGCCCTGGGTGTGGCCACTGAACCATTCTTTCCTCCTAGCCCTGTGGGCTGTAGTAGGAGGGCATGCCTCAAAGTTTTCAAAAATGCCTTGTAAGCCTTTTCCCCATTGTCTTGGCTATTAGCACATGGCTCCTTCTCAGTCATGGAATCTCTCTAGCAAGTGATTCTCCACAGTCCACTTACATTCCTCTTCTCAACATGCTTTTTCTTTACTAAATTCCTAGGCTGCAAATTTTCCAAACTTTTATACTTTTCCCCTTTAAATATAAGTTCCATATTTAAATCATTTCTTTGCTCCTGTATCTCACTGTAAGCTTGTAGAAGCAGCCACATATCTTAACTATTTTGCTCCTTGGAAATTACTTAGATCAGATCCTCTAAGTAATCACTCTAAAGTTCAACTTTGCTGAAATCCCTAGGACATGGACACAATGCAGGCAAGTTCTTTACTGGAGTTTAACACTGGTGACCCTTGTTCCAATTCCCAATAACTTCCATTTTTCCACCTCACACCTTGATAGCCTGGACTTCACTGTCCATATCTCTATGAGCATTTTGGTCACATACATTTAACAAGTTTCTAAAGAGTTCCAACTTTCCCTCATCTTCCTATCTTTTGCTGGGCCCTGTAAACTCTTTCAGCCTCTCCCAGTACCCAGTGACAAAGCTACTTCCATATTTTCAGCTGTCTCTACAGCAATGCCCCTTGCTCAGTACCAATTTTCTGTGTCAGTTTGTTTTTACTGCTATAAAGGAATACCTAATGCTGGGTAGTTCATAAGGAAAAGAAGTGTATTTTGGTTCCCTACTGTGTGGGCTGTATGAGTAGCATGGTGCCAGCATCTGCTCCTTTTGAGGCTTCAGAAAGCTTCCATTTGTGTGGGAAAGAGAAGGGGGAACAGGAGTATCACAAGTCAGGAGAAGGAGCCAGAGTTGGGGAGGTGCCACACTGTGTTAAACAACCAGATCTCCCATGACTCAAAGAAGGAACTCACTGATTATCTGTGGGACAGCACCAAGCCATTCATGAGGGATCCACCCCAATGACCCAGACACCTCCTGCCAGGTTCCACCTCCAAGACTGGGGATTACATTTCAACGTAGTATTTGGAGAGTACAAACACCCAACCTGTACCAGAGCCCAATTTCCAGTGCACATATCAGAGAGTGGGCCAGTGAAGGAAGCGTTGATCTTGAGTGTTGGAGAAAATAAGAGTGCTTTCACTCTTGGGCTATGTTATGATGTGTGCACACTTGGGCTAAGATTCCCCAGGCCAGAAAAAAGCAAAGACTCTGTAAGGGAGTGAATGGCAGTTTCAGGAGGACAGACATCTTGAAAACTCTTCATCCCCACAGTAAAGTGGAGAGAACTCAGAGTCCTCAGAAAGTCATCAGCAAGTAGTGGTGCTAGTCAGCTCTAGATTAAACTGTTCTGCAACTAATGCATCAAGACAATTTGAATTCATTCCTGAAAAAAGCAAACGAATGTATAGAACCCCAAAAATGAACCAGATAATCTCCAGCATTCTTTCAGAAAAAAAAAAAAAAACCAACAACCAAAATTGTTATTCAGCAATGTAAGCTGATCAGGCATGGCGGTTTATGCCTATAATCTCAGCACTTTGAGAGGCCAAGACAGGTGAGTCACTTGAGGACAGGAGCTCAAGATCAGCCAGGCCAACCTATGTCTACGAAAAATACAAAAATTAGCTGGGCATGGTGGCACAGGCCTGTAGTCCCAGCTACTCAGGAGGCTGAGATAAGGGAATTGCTTCAACCAGGGAGGCAGAGGTTCTGTGACTTGAGATTGGCCCAATGCATTCCGGCGTGGGCAACGGAGCAAGATCCTGTTTCCTAATTTAAAAAAAAAAAAATAGGCCTTATTAGATCCTGATTTCAATAAAAGATTTCCAAGCATGAAAAGAAGTAGGAAAATATGGCCCAAAACTAGCAGAAAAGTCATTCAGTAAAAACAGACCCAATAATGACAAAGATACTAGGATTAGAAAAAGGAATGCAAAGGAGCTATCACAAAAGTTATAAATATGTCAAGGGCTGAAGAGTAAACCTTTTTGATGAGGAAGAACACATGGAAAGAACAAAATGGACCCTCCAGCAATAGAACAAAATGAGCGTGTGAACAAAAAAATATTCTGAATTGGATTTACGACGTATGAAAGCAGAGAAGAAAGGATCAGTAAGGCTGAGTCTACATTAACACAAACAAATGAGGAAATGAAGCAAAGGGAGAAAATAAAAGGCTGGATAAAAAATAAACAGTGCACTTCATAGAAATATCAAGCAATCCAGCACCTACATGTGTGTGAAGGCAGAAAGAAGTTCCAGGAGAAAACATAAAGTTAATGAAATAATAGCCTATTTTTATTAATGTCGTGAGACTAGAAACATACAAATTTGGTACTGAAAGACATCCAAGAAGAATAATTATTTTTAAAAAACAGAACAAGAATATCATAATTACACAAGTTCATTTTCAGACTGCTGTAAAGATCTACCTGAGACTGGATAATTATAAATAAAAGAGGTTTCTTTGACTCACAGTTATTCAGGATTAACAGAAAGCATGGCTAGGAGGCCTCGGAAATCTCACCCTCATGATGGAAGGTGAAATGGAAGCAAGCAAGTCTACCATGGTGTCAGACAAAACAGAGAGGAAGAGAGAAGAAGAGAGACAGAGCACAAGAGCAAGCACAGAAGGAAACTGCCACTTGTAAAACCATCACATCTCTTGAGAATTCACTCACTATCATGAGAACAGCATGGCCGAAATCACCTCCCCATGATCAACACCTGCCACCAGGTCCTGCTCCCCACACTGGGGATTATAGGATTATAATTCCAGATGAGATTTGGGTAGGGACACAGAGCCAAACCATAAATAATCAAATTGTTTTGAATCAAAAATAATGAGAAAATCTTAAAAACATGCTGAGAGAAGACACCGCTTACAGAAGTACAAAAAATAAAGTGACATATTTAAGTACCAAATGAAGAAAACTATGTCAACATAGGACCCTTACAAGCAAAAATACATTTCTTGATCAATGCTAAACACAGATTGCAATAATAAGTAAAGGCATTTTGTTTTCTTTTCTTTTATTTTTTACTTTTTTTTTTTGAAGAGACAGAGTCTCACTCTGTCACCCAGGCTGGAGTGCAGTGGCTAGATCTCAGTTCACTGCAAGCTCTGCCTCCCAGGTTCCTGCCATTCTCCTGCCTCAGCCTCCTGAGTAGCTGCGACTACTGGTGCCTGCCACCACGCCCAGCTAATATTTTATAGTTTTAGTAGAGACAGGGTTTCACCATGTTAGCCAGGAAGGTCTTGATCTCCTGACCTCGTGATCCGCCTGCCTCGGCCTCCCAAAGTGCTGGGAACTACATGCATGAGACACCACACCCGGCCTTGGGTGAATTTCTTAATGTCCAGGTGTTCCTGACTGAGAAATGGTAGACTAGGTGCATTCCAAGCAGATGACATTATTTGTGCACATAGAGGGGGATGCGGAAGGCCAGGCATTTTCTAATGACAACAACAAAAACTAAGAGAATTCCTCACTAGCAAACTTGTAGTGTAAAACAAGACCCAAATACATGCGGTCTATAAAAACCCAATGTCTTTATCAAATATAAGGACAAAGATAGGTTCATAGTAAAGGGGTAGAAAGAATTATAGTATGGAATCATTAATCTAATGAAAACAGAATTAGCTGTATTGGCTAATTGGCTATAAATCAAAGTAGATCTTACAGCAAGGTGTATTATTACTGGTAAAGAGGCTATGTTTTCCAATTATAAAGTTGTTAAATCTGCAAGAACAGATATTATTATTATTCTTAAATTAGTATGTACCTAATAAGAGAATCTCAAAGTTCTTAAAAAGAAATTAATAGAACTAAGAGAAGAAATTTTAAAATTAACAATTATCATTGAATATTTCAACTCTTTTCTCTTTGAAATGGTTTTTTTTTTAGCAGAGAAGTACAAATAAAGATAGAGAGGACTTGAATAACAGTATCATCCATTGCGACCTGTTTAAGCTTTACAGGACACTCCTCCCAATAACAGTAAAATGCATTAAAATATTATCTAAGAGAGCTCGTACTGGTCTAAGATACAAAAAATCAAAGCAATTTAAAATCATATGAAACACAATGTCTATCCACAGTGGAATGTATGAAACTGTGATTAAAGGAAAATAGCTGGAAAATTCCCTACATATTTGGACATTACTCAACATATTTCTAATGAGTCAAAGGAGAAATTTAAAAATGTTTTCACATGACAGCAAATGGAAACATAACATACCAAAATTTGTGGCAATACAGCTAAAGCAGTGTTTGAAGGGAAATTCATAACATTAACTGCTATTATAATGGGAAGTAGAAAAGCTCAGAAATAGACAATCTAATATTCCACTGTAACAACCCTGGGGGAGAAAAAGAACAAATGAAGCTGAAAGTAAACAGGAAAACGAGTGAATAAAAAAGAATGTGGACACAAAAGAGAACATTAAAAGTAAATAAATGAAAGCTAATTGCTTGAGATAATGCATAAAATTGTGAGAACTCTCAATAGGTTCATTAAGGGAAATTACTAGAAGTCTCAGGTGCACATCCAGGCTTCAGGCAGCCAGGGAACTGAGATTAATCTGCGTTTTAGGGTCAGACAGATGAGCCACCACCAGGTGGCAGTAACTGCGTGCTCATTCCCTCACCTCCTGCAGGGTCAGGCCAGGCTCTGGACTCAGCACTCAGCTCAGGAGATGGGAAAGAATGACAGTAGCTCCATGGACTCTGGCCTTAGGCAGAGCATTACTGTAGCTTTGGGGTTGTAGGAAGAGGGGAGGTTGTCAGGACACCATGTGGCGGTGGTTAGGAATATGGGCTTTGAAGAGAGGGGGATTTTATTTCAAATTGCATCTCTGCCACTTAGTAGCCAGGTGACTTTGTCCTCTACCCTTTCTAGGCTCCAGAACCTGCCTCTGTAAACCTGGGTAATACCACCCTGGCATGTTTGCTTCTGAGGATCAAATGAGATAACTTGTATAAAAATGGCCACGGCCGGGCTGGCTACAAAATTCCCAAGGCTCAGTGCAAAATGGAAATGCGGGGCGCCTTGTTCGAAGAACAGCAGAAGAAAGTGTCATGAAAGGCAGGAGGATATTCAGCTTTCTCAAGCCAATAATTTTTATCATTTGAAATATGTAATAGGAATAATATTTATAGAAGAGTAACAACAGGATCATATAAATCCCCACCAGAAATCAGTGTCATAATTTTAATAGAATAAATAGTAATACTTTATTAATTGGATCTAGATAAATCAAACAATTTTTCTGGCCAACTTTTCTGTCAATTAATTTATTAGGTCATCAAACTTTATACTTTGAACAACTTCATTTTTGCTTCTGAAAAGAATCTGCTGAAGCAACTGTTTCTGGAATATTATCTAAGCTCTGACAACTCTGGGATAAATTATTTTGACACAAATTTTAGTATATCTGGAGCTGGTGGTTCTTGTGGAACTATTTTTTTCAAAGGATTAAACTCTTTAAGCAAATCAGTTTTATGGAAGATTGAATTTAACTTTAAGTGTAAATTTCTCCAGTGGAATTTTGATGCATCTTCTGACATGTTCTGTAAGCTGCACAGGCCCACAGCTGACCAAATGTGGCATCATGATTTGTAACTTATTCAAAACTCTTGTTTTTGAATTCTATTGTTGTATCTTTAACAACAAGAAGAACTTTATTTTTAAAATTGCTCAACTTGTTAATAATTGATTGATCGGAAGTTTTCTTTTCTCTCTTTTTTTTTTTTTTTTTTTTGAGATATGGTCTCTGTCTGTTGACCAGAGATTATCATGGCTCACTGCATCCTCAAACTCCTGAACTCATGTGATCCTCCTTCCTCAACTTCCCAAGTAGCTAGGATTATGGGCATGTGCCACTGTGCTTAGCTAATCTTTTTTTTTTTTTTTTTTTTAAATGGGGTCTAACTAGCTATATGGCCCAAGGTGGTCTCCAACACGTGGCTTCAAACATTCCTCTAACCTCAGCTTCACAATGTGCTGGGATAACAGGTGTGACCCACCATGCCCATCCCATCAGAAGTTTCGTGACTATCATTATATATTTAATTTCTATTTCTGAGCCTTGGATAACTCCTTGAAGAACTCTAAACTCTCTGAGGAATTCCAAGAACTCCCTGGTATACTCTCTCCCTGGTACACTCTGTTGCTGGTATACTCTATTGCTGGTATACTCTATCACTGGTATACTCTATTGCTGGTGTACTCTATCCCTGGTATACTCTATCCCTGGTGTACTCTATC